>NC_083340.1:94739324-95039324 GCF_019175385.1 Lycium barbarum
GTGTTTTATTAACTATGGGTAAGATGGGTATGGAAACCTAGAATTTGATATCAAAACTCCTTTTATCTAATTGAGTATTGATTGATTAACCATTCTTTCCTACTATTTATTATGAGGAAATTAGATTCTAGGCTTAAATCTCCCTTTGCTTCAAGAATTCAATTGTGGAATTAGGGTTCCTTGCTAAATTGGGGGGTTTTTTGGAGTAATTGATGAAATTGAGGGACAAATTGTGATTAGAACTCCATGAAATTAAGGTTGATGACTAGTTAGACTATGGGTAATGTAATTTCGCCCTTAATTTTTGATTTTGCACTCGTGATTCGTTAGGGGTATTTTAGGTATTTTTCCCACCCGACTGTTTTCCAATTAGTTGCCTTTGTTGTGATCATTTACTTACTTAGCATTGATATATTAGACTCCGATCATTCTGAGACGCTTCGAAAAGGGAAGGCCCAGGTGGAGTAGTTCGTGGCTCCTGTTCGACAATTGAGGTAGGTTACGACTTACTTTAGTTAGACTTTGATTAGTAAAATGTATGTATGCATAGAATTGATGAGAGAAAGCATGATTAGGTCTTTGGACATGATATTAGGATGGATATACTCTTAAGTTGGTGTGACTTCTGATAATGTGGTCTTGTCGCCGTTATTTTACGTATTGTGACATGTGGTGTACTTGTTAATGTGATTGGAGTGATGTGGGGTGATATATTTCACTATGATGATTGAAACTCTATGTTAATTCCATTTCCATGGTTGGTGTGATTTATGCAAGTCTTAATATGGTTTCTTGTAACGACCCGCTGGGTCGTTATGGATATTTTGACCATTTTACCCCTACCAGTACCTTTCCGAGACTAAGAATGAACTTAATGAAAGCTCAAAGAGTTAGAAATCTAAAGATTAAGGCTTTGATTTATTCTTGTGTGTATGTGGTGCATTATGTGAAAACCTATTTCATTTTCGCTGCAGCGGGTGTAATACCGCTGTAGTGAGTCCGCCATAGTAGGATGTTGGTCGGCTCCGCAGGGAGTTGGGAAATTAATGAGGTCCGCCGTAGCGGAAGAAGTTCCGCTATAGCGAGACCGATGCAGCCAAACGTTGATCGAGCGGTCAGCGGAAGACAGAAACTGATATTACTTTGGTTGGTATAATTGCTGAATTATGTGGGCTAGTCGCCATTGCTTTATATACCAAAACCTAAGATGGAATTGTTGTGATATGATAAGGAAGGAGTTAATATATACTCTTCTTGTTGATCGTGACGTTTACATATTCATGCTGTTGTGAGTTGATTTATCTGAGTCTTGTTATGACTTGTGGCATGGTGCCTTGTATTCATTGACATTGATGTTATTGATTGATCATGTTCCATGTTGACTGTTGGAGTGAAAATATGTTGAGATTCATATATATATATATATATATATAAAAGGCATATTTGACAGGGTAAGGATGTGGCCTAGTTATGGGCTCGTGATCCGAGGCTAGTTCCGGAGCGGTGGTACATGGACACCATGGGTCCCTTGCAGGTCATGACTATTGAGCGAAAATTGGCAGTAGCGTGTGTGTACGGTTGAGATACTATCATTGTTGCATTGCATTACATCAGACTTGTATTATTCCCGTTGATGGTTGTGGTTGGACTCATCTTGTTCCTGTGTTGGCTGATTGCTTTTGATAACAATACATGGTTATGTGCTTTGTGCCTATCTGCCTATCTTATTAATTTTATGAATGTATGCATGTTACTAATCTTAGTCGGCCTATGATATCTACCGGTACATAGTGTTTGTACTGCTACTACCTTGGTGCACCTTTTATTTGAGTGCAGATTGTGTACCAGAGACTTCGTCCAGACCTCATGTTTAGCTTGAGGCCAGTTCTTGATCAGATCCGAGGGTGAGCTCCTATCCATGCCATACTGCCTAAAGATCTTTCTTACTTTGGATGTCTATTTCATTTCAGACATTTATGATTATTTCAGACAGATGTTCATTCTTTAGACATTTATGTTTTAGAGTCCTTGTATGATGACTTTCAAATTTTGGGGTTGTAATAGATAGAATTTCCTCAGTTTATTTATTTATGGCTTGATTAGACAGATTTATGATTTAATTCTGGTTATTGATTTATAATTATTTTAAATGATTAAGTAATTGGTTAAGGGGATAGTTCGCCCACTAGGGGAATTGGTGTGGGTGCCACTCACAGCTATTGGTTAAGTGGATGGTTCGCCCACTAGGAGAATCGGTATGGGTGCCACTCACGGCTATTTAGGTCGTGACAAAGTTGGTATTAGATCTTTAGGTTCGTCGATCTTGTTGTACAAGGACGGGTCTAGTAGAGTCTTGTAGATCGGTACAGAGACGTCTGTACTTATCTCCGAGAGGCTATGGGACACTAGGAAAATTCAATTTTTTTTTTTCGTGCTACTTATCTAAACGATTCATATTGGTTTTTGACTTTTCTTTCTATTCTCTCACAGATGGTGAGGACTCGTGCGGGAGCAGCAGTAGACCCGGGTACCCGAGCAGGCCGCTTGGGCTGCAGCTCGCGGTGGAGGCTAGGCCGCTGGGGCAGCAGCTTGCAGTGGAGGCCAGGCCGTTGGGGCCGCAGCTTGCGGTGGAGGGCTGGGGTCGTGACAGAGGCAGAGGAGAAGCAGCACCAGCCAGAGGCGGGGGCTCCAGCAGCGGGTTAGGCTCGCGCTGGGTCCTCCGAGCCCCAGGTAGTTCCAGATGAGGCAGATAGAGGTTGCAGCAGCACCAGCTCAGCCAGAGGTAGTGGCTGTTCTAGTGGTGACAGATGTTATGGGCCGAGGTGTTGAACATATTGAATGGTCTGACTGAGGCAAGTGTGCTACCAGCTGTTCCAGTTGGCCAGAGTGTGAGATTGGATGGTCAGACTCCGGGCAAAGTTCATGCTCCAGGGGTACAACATGCTGCATCTGTGGCCCCATGTTTAGATGAGGCTCCAGGACTTGAGGTATTTCCTAGACCAGTGGTAGGGGCGGTGTTGATCGATGATGAACATGATTTATTTATAAGGTGCACTAAGATGAAGCTTCCAGTCTTCTATGGCATTGAGGCTGAAGATGCTTACAAGTTCATAATGGACTGTTATGAGACGCTCTATCAGATGGGGACAGTGGAGAAGTATGGTGTTGAGTTCATGACTTTTGAGCTTTTGGTGATGCCAAGTTGTGGTGTAGGGCTTTGTGAAGTGTAGGTCAGCAAGATTTCCTCCGTTGACATGGACTAAGTTTTATCAGGTCTTCTTAGAGAAGTATGTTCCTCGTATTTTGAGGGACAAGAGGCGCGATAAGTTTAGCAATATTGAGTAGGGTGATTCCTCAGTCGCTGCTTATGAGGCCTGGTTCCATTCTGTGTCTCGTTATGCTCTCCAACTATTACCCACTAAGGAGGAGAGAGTTAGGAGATTTGTGAAAGGGTTGAACACTGGTCTTCAGTTGTCAGCTCTTCAGCTTCCGATCTCAGGTTCTTCTTTCCAGGAGGTGATGGATTATGTTAGGGACAGTCGAAGGTGTTATGCAGGATGGTTATAATAAGTATGCAGAGAAGAAGGTCCGAAAGGGTTGTAGTTTCAGTGGCTCTTTCTCTAAGGGCCAGAGTTCCCAGGTCTACTTAGGACGCCCTGTTCAGTCAGCCATGCAGGCTTCAGTTGGAGGCCTATCAGGGACAATTAGTACTCCTTTATCAGCCAGGGGGTTCGCAAGCCAGAGTCCTAGATTATGGTGGTTCTTCGGCTTCTTCAATTTCTGTTCACATCCGACATTAGACCATGGATGGTTTGAGTGTGGTGAGATAGGGCATTTCAAGAGGAATTGTCCCAGACTTAGACAAGGTTGCCAGGGCATTCAGTATCAGCCTCCCAGGGCTCCAGTTTCATCAGCTAGGGGAGGAGGATCTTATGGTGGGAACCGTGCTCAGACTAGGCATGGAGGTCACGCAGCTGGTATAGGTGGCACCCAGCCCAACAGGGGCGGATTTCAATTAGGTATAGGTAGAAATCAAACCGGTGGGGGCAGAGCTTAGATAGGATAGGTTGATCGTGGAGGTTCGTAGACTAGTGGCGGACGGGTTCATTGTTATGTCTTTCTTAGCAGATCGGAGGCAGAGGGCTCAAATGCAGTCATTATAGGTAACATCTCAGTCTGTCACCGGATGGCTTCTGTATTGTTTGATCTGGGGTCTACATTTTCCTATGTGTCTACATATTTCTCTATGGGTCTTGATATGCTATGTGATTTGCTTAATGCCCCTATACATGTATCTACTCCAGTTGGAGACTCTGTGGTTTAGATAGAGTTTATCTATCTTGTACAGTCACACTTATGGATTGTGGCACCTAGGTTGACTTAGTGATTCTAGACATGGTAGATTTTGATGTCATCTTGGGTATGAGTCGGTTGGGTCTTTATCATGCAATTCTGGAGGGACGCTCACCTTAGCTATGCCCGGGGTGCCCAGACTTGAATGGAAGGGTAACCTTAGTCGCTCCCCAAAGAAAATTATTTCCTTTATTCGTGCAAAGAAGCTAGTTGATAGGGGTATTTTGGCTTATTTGGCGCATATCCGTGATAGTAGTGTAGAGGGTCCATCTATGGAGTCAGTCCCATTAGTGTGTGAGTTCGCACAGGTGTTTTCCCGCGAACTTGCCAAGCATGTCACTAGACTGTGATATTTATTTCTGCATTGACTTAGAGCCAGAGACTCGCCTTATTTCTATTCCGCCATATAGGATGGCACCAGCAGATTTAAGAGAATTGAAAGAATAACTTCAATATCTTCTTAGTAAGGGTTTTATTCATCCGGGAGTTTCCCCGTGGGGCGCTCTTGTGCTTTTCATGAAAAAGAAAGATGGGACTATGCAGATGTTCATTGATTACCGCCAGTTAAATAAAAGTCACCATCCGAAATAAATACCCCATCCCTCATATTGATGATTTGTTTGATCAGCTTAAGGGGGCTTCCGTATTTTGAAAATTGATTTAAGATCGAGTTATCATCAGTTGAAGATTCAGCCCAAGATATTCCTAAGACTGCCTTCAGGATTAGATATGGACACTATGAGTTTCTTGTTATGTCTTTGGGCTTACTAATGCCCCAACTGCTTTTATGGATTTGACGAATGGCATGTTAAGCCATACTTAGACTCTTTTGTAATAGTGTTTGTTGATGACATTCTGGTTTGTTCGAAGAGTAAAGAAAATCACGAAAAAAACTTGTTGGTTGTTCTTAGGTAGCTGAGAGACACGGAGTTGTATGCAAGCTCTCTACATGTGAGCTTTGGCTTGAGTCTGCATCATTCTTGAGCCTTGTGATGTCGAAAGAGGGGATTATGGTTGATACTAAGAAGATAAAGGCAGTGAGAGATTGGGCTAGGCATATATCAGTGACAGAGATTCACAACTTTATGGGGTTAGCTAGTTACTACCTCGGTTCGTGAAGGGGTTTGCTTCTATTGCTTTGCATTTGACCCATTTGACTTAGAAGGAAGTACCTTTTTAGTGGTTCGACGAGTGTGAGGAGAGCTTCAAAAATCTCAAGACTTTATTGACTACAACTCCTATTCTATCTTTGCCCGTGGAGGGCAAGGACTTTGTGTTTTATTGTGACGCTTCACGTTTCGATTTGGGTGCTGTTTTGATGCAGGAAAAGAATGTGATTGCTTATTATTCCAGGCTGCTGAAGGTTCATGAAAAGAACTATCCTACCCATGATTTTTAGTTGGCAGTGGTTTTTGCTTTGAAAATTTTGAGGCACTACCTCTATGGTGCCCATTGTGACGTGTTTACTGATCATCGCAGACTACAACATGTGTTCACTCAGAGGGATCTTAATTCTAGGCAGCGGAGATGGATGGAGTTGCTTAAGGATTATGACATCACAGTTTTGTATCATCCTGGCAAGAAAAAACGTTGTAGTGGATGCCTTGAACAGGAAATCTTCTACTATGGGTAACTTGGCTCGTTTGATTATTTCGAAGCGTCTGTTGGCTAGGGAGGTTCAGACTCTGGCTAACAGTTTCATTTTTCTTGATGTGTCTGATTCAGGTAGAGTGTTGGCTTGTGTTTAGGCTAGATCTTCATTTATAGATTAGATTAAGGCAAAGCAATTTGAGTGTGCGAGTTTGTGCAAAATTCGTGATAAGGTTCTGAGTGGTGAGCCTAAGGAGGCCATGATTGATAATGATGGCCTTCTAAGGATTAAGAGGCGTGTATGTGTTCCCGTGTTAATGTCTCGATTAGGACGATTTTAGAGGAGGATCACCGTTCTAGATACTCTATTCATCCTGGTGCTACCAAGATGTATCCTGAATAGAAACTACACTATTGGTGGGCTAGGATGAAGCGTGGTATCATTGAGTTTGTTTCGCAGTGTCTAAAATGCCAGTAGGTTAAATATGAGCACCAGAGACCCAGGGGTATGCTTCAGAGGATGCCCATTCCGAGTGAAAGTGGGAGAGGATAGCCATGGACTTTGTCGTTGGTGTTCCAAAGACCTTGGGCAAGTTTGATTTGATTTAGGTAATTGTTGATAGATTGACTAAGTCTGCTCATTTCATATCGGTTCAACACCTATACTGCTTAAATGTTGGCCAAGATTTATATCTGTGAGATAGTTCGTTTGCATGGGGTCCCTATTTCTATCATATCTGATAGAGGCACACAATTTACATCCAATTTTGGAGGACTTTGCAATCCGAGTTGGGCAGTCGATTCAATCTTAGTACAACATTTCACCCTCAAACGGATGGTCTGTCTAAGTGGACGGTTCAGGTTCTAGAGGACATGCTCCGAGCTTGTGTGATTGACTTCGTTGGTCATTGAGGACCGTTTTTACCATTGACAGAGTTCACGTATAATAATAGGTACTACTCGAGCATTAATATGGCCCTCTTTATGGGAGGAGAGTTTGATATATTTGAGGTAAGGCCATGGGGTACTGACCCTTAAGAGAGTCACTAGACAAGGTTAAGGCGATTCAGGAAAAGCTCTTGGCGGTTCAGAGTAGACAGAAGGAATATACAAACCGAAAGGTCTGAGATCTTGAGTTCATGGTTGAGGAGCAGGTTTTGTTGAAAGTTCTCACCCATGAAGGGTGTGATGAGGTTTGGGAAGAAGGGAAAAGCATAGTCTTAGGTCATCGGTCCCTTTGAGATTCTTAGCCCTGTGAGGGAGGTAGCCAATGCGTTGGTTTTGCCTCTATGTTTGTCTGGCGTCATCCAGTGTTTCATGTCTCTATGTTGAAGAGATATCATGGCGATGGTTCTTTTATCATTCATTGGGATTTAGTCTTGTTGAGTGAGAATTTGTCTTATGAGAAAGAGCTTATTGCTATTTTAGATAGAGAGGTTCGTAAGTTGAGGTTTAAGAAATTGTGTTGGTGAAGGTTCAGTGGAAGAACCTCCCCGTTGAGGAAGCTACTTGGGAGACTGAATCAGATATGCGTAATAAATATGCCCAGCTTTTCACTGAGTCAGGTACCTTTCCCTTTGTTTCTTTTCCCTGTCCGTTTGGTGACGAACGGTTGTTTAATTGGTATCTGTTGTAATGACCTGCTAGGTCATTATGGGCATTTTGACCATTTTACCTCTGCCTGTACCTTTCCGAGACTAAGAATGAGCTTAATGAAAGCTTAAAGAGTTAGAGGTCTAAAAATTGAGGCTTTGATAGATTCCTGTGTGTATGTGGTGCATCATTTGAAAACCTATTTCATTTCCGTTGAGGGGTGACTTTGTAAATTTGACCTCTTTTGGGAATTCTGAGGTCACGAGTGAGTCCGTAGCATGTTTTTTACATTAATGTGCATGTCTGGTTTGTGTATGTAGGGCCTCAGATTGATGTTGAGATTTTGGGTGGACATATGTGAAAAACTAGAACTCACTAGTTGGATGGGACCGCTGCAACGAGTGTATTACCACTGTAGCAAGTCTACCATAGCAGGGTGATGGTCGCGACCGTGGGAAGTCGGGAAATTAATGAGGTCCGCTGTAGAGGAAGAAGTTCCGCTACAGTGAGACCATTGCAGCGAAACATTGATCGCTTCAGCGGTTGGCAGAAGGCAGGAACTGACTTTTATATCACAAATGTTGAATCCATTCCCCACATAACACCAAAACAGTTCCCAAGATAGTGAGAGGTGACTTTCTAAGGCTAGGGTAAAACTCCTCTTTGAAGGTAAGACTTAACCCTTTTGTTATTAATTTCATTATCATCTTTAAGTTCCATGATTAGTTTAAGGTCCTCTAATGGTGAATGAAAGATTAGAACCCTAGAAATAGTAAACCCTTAATAATTGATGGGTTGTTGATTTTATTGTTGTATATTCATCCCTGAAGTAGATTATCACTTTCTAGGATGAGAATTTGATTAGTAATGGTGGAAATTGCATATTGAGACTTAGGGTTCGCATAAAAAATGGAACCTTTAGCCTAAAATCTATGTGAAAGGGATTGAGTTGATTACAAAACCCATGAATTAGAATTGTATGATTGTTAGTGTTGATATTATGATGAATTTACCACTAAGCGATAGTTCACCCATTTGGAAAGGGTAGAATTAATTGGGTTTTCTTCCTTAATTATTGTTCTTATTTGAGTAGATGATTCATTACTCACTTAGCCTTACATTGCTTGAGTTTGAATGTTTCGAAGCATTACGGAAGGGAAAAGCTGTCGCGGAATAACTTGCATTGTTCCATTTCTGCATCTGAGGTGGGTACAGTTTACTTGAGTTAGACTTTGGTTAGTTGATTGTCTATGTAGTAAAGTTGATAGGAGATACCATGATTATGTCTTCGGACATGATGTCTGGCTGGATATTACTTAGGTTGGTATGATTGCTGAATTATGTGGGATAGTCGCCATTGTTTTATATACCGAAACCTGAGATGGAATTGTTGTGACATGAGAAGGAAGGAGTTAATATATACTATTCTTGTTGATCGTGATGTTTGCATATTCGTGCTGTTGTGAGTTGATTTATCTAAGTCTTGTTATGACTTGTGGCATAGTGCCTTGTATTCATTGACATTGATATTATTGACTGATCATGTTCCATGTTGAATGTCGGAGTGGGAATATATATATATATAGGCACATTTGGCAGGGGGTGAGGATGTCACCTAGTTATGCGCTCGTGATCCGAGGTCAGTTTTGGAGTGAGTGGTACATGGACACCATGAGTCCTCTGCAGGTCATGACTATTGAGCGAAAATTCCCAGTAGCATGTGTGCATGGTTGAGATACTATCATTGTTGCATTGCATTGCATCAGACTTGTATTATTCCTATTGATGGTTGTGGCTGGACTTATCTTATTCTTGTGTTGGCTGATTTCTGTGATGACAATATTGATAATGTACTGTTGTGCCTATCTGCCTATCTTATTAATTTTATGAACGTATGCATGATAATCTTAGTCGGCTTATGATATCTACGGTATATAGTGTTTGTACTGATAGTACCTTGCTGCACCTTTTATTTGAGTACAGATTGTGTGCCAGAGACTTCATCTAGACCTCATATTTAGCTTGAGGCCAGTTCCTGATTAGATCTGAGGGTGAACTCCTATCCATGCCATGTCGCCTGATGATCTTTCTTGCTTTGGATGTCTATTTCATTTCCAACATTTATGATTATTTTGGACAGTTCTGACATTTATGATTATTTCAGACAATTGTTCATTCTTTAGACAGTTATGTTTTAGAGTCCTTGTACGATGACTTTCAAAATTTGGGGTTGTTATAGATAAATTTTCCTCAGTTTATTTGTTTATGGCATGATTAGACAGATTTATGATTTAATTCTGGTTATTGATTTATAATTATTTTAAATGATCAAGTAGTTGGTTAAGGGGATGGTTCGCCCACTCGGAAGATGGGTACCACTCACCGTTATTTGGGTCGTGACAATTTTGGTGCTTGTGATCTCCATAGCATATTTATTGGATTTTATTGCATTGATTTCTTGTTCTGCATTCATACATTCATGCATGATGGAAATGTTGTGGAAAACAGTGTGATTAAAAAGAAGAAGAAACACTGCGATTGGAATCTTTAACCCGAAGAGGAGAAGTTAGAAAATAACAAATATCAAGTTCTTGATCAAATTCTTCAGATGTACTGAATCAATATGATGGATATACATTGGGATGATAGTGTAGGAGATGAGACTATTTAAGTTGAATATAGCGAGCGAAAGTCAGAAATTAAGGAGTACCAGGTGTTTGATATAAGTTCTCTTAAGGACGACGCCGAGGTTGATCGTGGAACAATAGATGGAAAAAGATTTTGGAAACGTTTGATAGAAAGTGAAAGATGAAAATCTCCTCTGGGCTTTGTGCGGAGTGACCAGTTTTATGAAATTCACCTCTGGGCTTTGTACGGAGTGAATGGTACATGGACTTCGCGGGTCCTTCCATGGGTCATGACTGGCGAGTCATCTATATTCTGTCTGGAGCATGTGTGTATAGTTTGAGATACTGGTCATTGCATTGCATGACATTTATTTCATTGCATTGCATACAATGGCGGATCCGGGATTTTCACTCAGGGAGTTCGACAAAAACAATGAAAGCTATGTTGTCGATAGGAATCGAACCTAGGACACTAGAGACAATTTGGTTGTGTGATCTTCTGTGACTTGAGTGGTTATCTGTGCCTATATGTTTATCTTGTCTAATTTGTGCTTATATGCGTAAACTAATCTTAGTCAGCCTATGATGCTTACCAGTACGTGTGTATACTTTTTTTTTTTTTAGTAAATTCCACTAGGTTTGTGGTCTAGGGCTGCTTTTATATATTTTATCAAAACAAAGCAAGGTAATGTCTTTACAAAGGTGGTCATATAGACCAATAGAAAGCATGATTAATCTGATGACCAACTTAAGTCTAAAATGATGACTTAAGTTGGTACTACAAGTGACTCAAATAACAAAATAGTAAAAAACTAAAATTTGAAGTAGAAATCTGCTAATCCAATCCTGTAAGCCAATGTGAATGATAATCTCCTGCCTGCCAACCAATTTGTGTCCCAAGTTTGAAACCTTGATGCACAACTTGGTCATCAGTCCATGTATATCAGCAGTATATTTGTGTATACCAGCATGATACATGTGTATATCAACCCCTACAATCTTGACCAACCTCATGTCTGCAATTATGTAACCTTTAACTAACAATAACTCATGTATGGCACTCAAAAAACCAGCTGATATACTGCAATATACACATGATATACTGCAGAATATTAGAGTGGTCCTATTTATCTGAGTGTTGATGAACAGCCTCCAATGTTCCTTGTGTGACTTTACACCCTGTAAGATATGCACACACAACCTGTCTTCTATAAATGCAGAAAAACCAATTCTGCATGGCCATATAGCTGCTACTGATGTAGTTGTGTCCCAAGTTTGTCCTTTGCTTGTTGTTCTTCTGTTGTTCCTTGTTACATTCCTGCAATTATGTATGCAGCAATGTAGGTGTATTCTTAATGCATAAATCCCTTTGATGCAGCCAAGGCAGTCTCCATTAGATGACAATTCTTCTGCAGATTGAGCACAAAGTGCTGATACCACTCTATGAAGTTTTGCCAACATATAAAGACTGGTTGACCAGCTGCCTGTACTTGAATTATCAATATCTATCCTCCTGCCACAATTATAGGAAATGCACAATGCAAAAGGAGAAGAATGACAGCATGTAACTATGAGAATATGAAGGTATCTAATGCAATGCAATGGCCCTATACACAACTGTACATACATGCTAATTGGTGTCTTTGCCCAATAGTCATGACCTGCAGGGGACCCATGGTTTCCATGTACCACTCATTTCGGAACGAACCTCGAACCACGAGCTCACAATTAGGCCACATCCTCACCCCCGATAAAATATTCGCTTTCATATATGTAAAAGTATTTACCTTACATCACTTCCAATAATCGGTTATCAAGTAGTACCTCATCTTCAACCCAATTCAGCCATAAGACCAGATATCACAACTGATACTTACTCAGACTTTTCGTATATGTATTATTCCATAGTCACATGCAAATACATACAACGATGCTAATGAATGAATCAATGTCATGAAATATTCCCTTGATGGGCATAGCACTATTATGCCTTCATTTCAACTCACCGAATGCAACCTTTTTATTGACAAGAACAATCAGTCGTATGAATATTACAATAAGTCAACAGTTTATTGCGAGGATTGATATACCATGGAACAATTATGCAAACCTACGGGGTAACCCTCTCTCCCAATCAGCAACACATAGACATCAACAATTTTAGAACATAGTACCCATTTATACACTCATTGTTACCCTAGTTACTATATGTATACAACTTCCCTAAACTATTTGTGTATCTATCCAAACTCTATGTTTGAAGACCTAATCATGCTTTATCTGGTCAATTCTATATGTATATACGACTCACTAACTCAAGTAAACTGTAACCTACCTCGATGATGAGCAGCTGTTCCAACTTTCATGAAGTATCCACCCTCCTAGCCTTTACCCGAAATCCGCGAGAGATGACAGTTGAAGGGGAAGATGTGAAGAATGTTGGAGAAACATTTTTTTCTTGGTATCAAGGGTTTTTCTTCATGTAAAACCTAATAGCAGCCTTGAAGGGTCTTTTCTTAAAAAAAGAGGGTGAAATATAAAATTAAGTATGGAAAAACGCGCCCACTGATCTGCGATGTCCGCTGCGACGGACATCAGTCTCACTACGGCAAGACTGCTGCGGCAAAGGGATGTCAGTACGAAATAATGTAATGAGTATTTAAGGCATGAAACATAATACAATAACCATATATCACAAGAAGAAAGGTTAAGAATATAACCTGGCATCTCTGACTTACCGAAGGACATCTAACATACCGTTACATATATGTCTATCGTCATGGTCTTATGATCTCAACTACACATATGTCTATCTCATATTATGGCTTGGATTAACTTATTATCTTTTCCATTATCTACACATGTGTTGCGGCGTGCAACCCGATCCAAATGTAATGCATGTGTTGCGGAACGTGTAACCCGATCCATATCATATGCAGGTGTTATGGAATGTGAAACCCGATTCAAATGCATGTGTTGCGGAACGTGCACGTCACGACCCAAGCTAGTGGCCCATGACGGGCACTTGACCGTACTAGTCAAGCACCATCTGACATATATCTGTGATGTCCACATGAGCATAGGTGGGCCGATAGGGCCATCATATGATTCTCCATAAACTCATAAGTAAATATGCCTGTATCAAATAATATGAAAGACTCATCTATATGAATATGCTGGACATACTGCATGAGTCGATAAGGCTATTATAACCACCTATGTGAAAACATATGAAACCTCAAGTCTGGACATCCTCTGACTGTACATAACTGTCTACAAGCCTCTACAGGAAAACATAACATAACGTGGCCGGGATAGGGCCCCACCATACCCATGCATATATTGTTACACACCGTATCTTCAAGAAGCATTTATCAAATCTGAAACATAAGTATGTTGAGTTAGGGTTAAGTAAACCCACTTTTGAATATAAGGAGCAAGCATTATTAAATTTTTTAATGAATGAAGGATGTATATAAGGTATACCGGAAGGTTTTATAAGGAAATGAGTGGAAGAAATGAAGTAGTATGACTTTCGAGAAAGGGTGGGCAAAGTTTCGTGCGAACATTTTTGTCCAACTTGAGGGAATAATATCTCTTGGCATATGAAGTGTTTTAAGGTGAAACAAATTTCTAAAATGAATTTCGTCGAGTCTAGTTTCGAACGCAACAAACCGCTCATCGATTGGACTTCGGAGTAGAGAATTATGGACGTTACAAGTTCGGCTAACAAAGCAGAAACGCGTGCTACAGTACTGCTACAATAAAATGCTAAAGTTATCCCTTCCTTCTTTTTGGCATGAATTACATAAAGTGAGCAAACGACGTACATACATGACTTCAATGAACTCTAGTTCTCAGTGGTACTTGACATGCCAGTTGTCTTTGAATCTCAAGTGTTGGTTCATTCTAATTATTCTATTAAGTCTCAAATGATGATTCAGTTTGTACATGATTTCTCCTAATACGCTATTCATACACATTGTTATGGCCTCATTTCACCGAGTCCCTCACTAGAGGGCCAGGTACGGTATATATGTGATGATTTCACCGATTCCCTCATAGAGGGCCGGGTACGGTATATATATGATAATTTCACCGAGTCCCTCACTAGAGGGATGGGTACGGTATATATATATATATATATATATATATATATATATATATATATATATATATATATATATATATATAATGACATCACCGAGTCCCTCACTAGAGGGACGGGTACGGTATGTATATGGTGATTTCACCGAGTCCCTCTCTAGAGGGCCGGGTATAGTATATATATAATTATCTCACCGAGTCCCTCACTAGAGGGCCGGGTACGGTATATTATATATGTATGCATGACTTATCTTAGAAGCCACAGATGCATTGGTATCTTTGATTATCATACTCGTCTCCTGTCAACTTTTTGCTCAGTCGTGATCTTCTTTATTGTACTTCATGCTTTACATGCTCAGTACATTTTCCGTACTGACCCCCTTTCTTCGGGGGTTGCGTTTCACGCCCGTAGGTACAGACACACAGTTTGGTGATCCTCCAGCTTAGGACTTTCGCCCAGCTACTTGGAGAGCTCCATTGTTCCGGAGTTTGAGTTATTTTGGTACATATCCTTTTGACATAGATTCTGCTATACTCTTAGAGGTCTGTAGACACATGTGGGTTGTATATATACGATCTGGTCAGCTATACAGATGTAGTTTGTTTTGGATATTCCCGTGTATAGTGTCTGCCTTGTCGGCTTACATATTTTGTTATGTTTGGTTAACTGTGACACCTCAGGAGACAGGTTCATTCTGATATATGGCATTATGAGTTTACAGTATGCTTTTATAGATTTTCACATTATCCTCAGTATCAGTTTGATTATATCTAACAGGTTGGTATACGAGTGTCCAACTCGGGCACTAGTTATGGCCCATCGGTTTGGGTTGTGACATATATATATATATATATATATATATATATATATATATATATATATATATATATATATATATATATATATAAGACCATGCTGATTCTGGCATCTCAAGAACAAATGGAGTGCATCAACCTCGTCCGCTGAGTTGGCATCCTAATAGATAGATCACCAACCTGTATCTCCGGACCTGCGGGCATGGGATGCAGCCCCTCAAACAATAGAGGAGTCAGTACGAATAATTTACCGAGTATGTAAGGCATGAAAACAGCATATACATAAGAATCATGAAAGGAATCTGAGACATGAGAGTCAATCTGTATATCTGAATGTATCTGTATAACTCTGTGTATCTGAAAGTGTCTTTTTGTATATAACTCAATATATCTGAAAGTGCCTCTGAGGGCGTATGGTATGCATGCTTTCTTTCAAAAATCATATACATAGATCATAATACCGTACCCCGCCATATACTATAGGCTCAGTGTTATCCGTACAGAACTCCAGCGGTGTGCACAGTAGGTGTTGTACCCGGCCGACTATAGCGCAGCTCGATGTGGTAAAATAAGTGTATACATATATATACAATGCTTGACTTACTCATAAAGGTGACATTTGAGCCTTTCGGAGTGACGTAAAGTGGGTAACCTCCGAATATCATTATGGATCAGTGATCATAAGATCAATTCAAGAATCACAAAAATGAAATAATAACATTATCAAGAGTCCAAAGAAACATAAGGTTTCTAGCATTCTAAGAATGGAATTATTATGGATAACATTTGTTCGTTCGTTTCGTTCTTCTCATATGATTCATGCCAAAAAGAAGGGAAGGGATAATCTTAACATACCTCACGTCATCCAAGATCAATTCAAGAATCACAAAAATGAAGTAATAACATTATCAAGAGTCCAAAGAAACATAAGGTTTCTAGCATTCTAAGAATGGAATTATTATGGATAACATTTGTTCGTTCGTTTCGTTCTTCTCATATGATTCATGCCAAAAAGAAGGGAAGGGATAATCTTAACATACCTCACGTCATCCAAGAAACTCAACCACAAACTTTCCACAATTAATATACCAAACCTATAATCAATGGAATACGTATATGACTTTAGAGGGTTTTCATATATCGTATCTATCAATTGATAACTTGATTCTAAAACGAAACGGACAGCATCTCCCCTATATTACTAGTACCTCCCAATTCCATATATCACAACAACAACCTAAACAACAAAATAAATCTCAACAACACAACATATATATCCATAACAACTTTATAATACCTTATAACGAGCGAAAAGCTCTAATTAGGATATGTACAACACATAGCACCTTTTGTATGTTTTCTTCTTAACTTAATAACATTCTCAACATGATAAGGAAATCGTTTACCACAAATTCCAGGCTTATATCATATAATTATAACAAGAAAACAGCCCACAACCTTAGCTCATACCAAATGACGATTCTATTCACAAGTTCGTATTTATTTCATCAATTCTCCATGGCCAACATCAAGATAATTATAAGAACACCCAAGAACAATATATACGTACCTTATACAGTAGCCTCAAGTCAAATTCCAATCATCTCCGAGCTTGTATTCACCCTTAACAACGATAAAATGCAATAGAAGTGATTTTCTTTCACTTTAGCTAACTCCCAATGTAAAACTTGTATTAAATCGTTGTGTTTGGTTCTTGAATGATTAGGAACTATTGGGGAGGGTTTTAAGGAACTGTTGGACGAGTTTTTTGGTTGAAGATAATGAAAAATGAGGCTAGAAACGAATATATATTAAAGAAAAGTCGGCCGCCTGCATATTGACGGTTCGTCTTTGTGCATTTACAGACCGTCGATCTTCGACGGTTCATAACTTCCACCGTACATCTCCAAATTGCGATCTGTCAGTTGCATTGGAAAGAAGGCTCTCTGAACTTACGTTTACATAGGTTTTGGATTTCGTATACGTTACACCCCGTATCTTCGAAGAAGCACTTATAAAATTTGAAACATAAGTACGCTGAGTTATGGTTAAGTAAAACTACTTTGGAATATAAGGAGCAAGAATTATTAAGTATATTTAATGAGTTAAGGATGTACATAAGGTATACTGGAAGGTTTTATAAGGAAATGAGTGGAAGAAATGGAGTGGTACGACTTTGGAGAAAGGGTGGGCAAAGTTTTGTGCGAAAATATTTGTCCAACTTGAGGGAAGAATATCTCTTATCATATGATGTGTTTTAAGGTGTTTCAAATCCTAAAATGAAGTTCGTCGAGTCTAGTTTCCAATTCAACAAACCTCTCATCGATAGGACATCGGAGTAGAGAATTATGGACGTTACAAGTTGGGCTGACAGAGCAGAAACGCATGCTACAGTAACTACTACAGTAACCGACGTGCTACAGTACCGGTGTGAACAATAAATATCAGAAAACTTAAAAACGAAAATCTGATTTTTTTTTCACTCATTTTCTACCACCTTCTCTCCCTAAATTCTCTCTACATTTCCCCAAAGCACTTTCTACCAAATTCATGAAGGTCTATGACCAAATTCAAGTGATTATATCCAAATTCAACCTCAAAAGTTAACCTTGGTAAGGAAGAACACCTCTATAGCATTGTGTTGCGTTTAAGGGTGTTTGAAAGTCGAAACAGCGGCGGATTTCGAATGGTATTTACTGTTTAAGGTAATTTTTACATCCCCTTTGTTGTGCTTAAGCTTAATTCCATGTGGGTAAGATTGTTTACAGTAAAATATTACAAGATAGCATTGAAATAGCCTAAGATATGGCTACTGTTTGTTGGGCTGTTTTGAGGTGCTAAATATGATTTTTGATGGCTAAAAATTGTGGAATACAACATGATTGTGATATGGTCTCTGTTGTTATTTGTATATATATGTTTACCGAGTGAATTGGTGAAAGAAACATATGAAAGTTGAGATTGAAAGTGAGGTTGTTAATGTTGGTATATGTTTGGACAGCTATATCGACGTAGTTCGTTTTGGATATCCCCGTATATAGTCGCAGCCTTGTCGGCTTGCATATTTTGTTATATTTTGGTTTGTTGTGACTCTTCAGGAGACAGGTTCACTCTGATATATGACACTACGAGTCTACAACATGCTTTTACAAATTTTCATATTCTCCTTAGTTTCAGTCTAATTATATCTAGCAGGTTCGAATGCGAGTGTCTAGCTCGGGCACTAGTCATGGCCCATCGGTTTGGGTCGTGAAAAAAGTGGTATCAGAGCAGTTCATCCTTGGAGTGTCTACAAACCGTGTCTAGAAGAGTCTTGTTAATCAGTGTGTTGTGCACCACATCTACAAACAGGAAGCTACAAGACATTTAAGATGTCATCTCTCTTTCTGATCATAGATCGTGCAGTAGAGACAATGATAGGAAAGCTCGTTCTTGGTTCGATTTTTGTTAAATTGCAGGAATGTATTGGAGAAGCAGACAAGTTCAGTTAATGGGAGCGTAAGTGAGGCTCCCAAGGGGGGCGTGAGACCCGTATCACCCGTCGACTCAGGATCGAGGATGTTAAGGGGTATAAGAAAAAGTATCAGATATTCCATTGAAACGGACCCATCGGAGGATGTGGCTCCAGTAGGAGGAGACCCGACTGAGAAATCATATGAGAAAGAACCGTTTAAGGGTTCACGAGACTCCTGTGGATGAAGACGTAATTGAGGAAGTACAGAGTTTAGCACATCTAGATTTTCCCTACGTTTCAGCATTATGTTAGGCCAGACTAGTAGACAGTGGGAAGACAAGGATGAAGAGCACACTTCACTCTATAGCCCACCAGATAAGGCTAAGGACCGATGGGCTACAGGTATATGAGTCTTTTATGGAAATTTCCTATGTGTGTGCATTTACTGTAGATTATTACTTAATATCGATGAGTGGAATCCTTAAGGGACCAATAACCAAAGTATTTACAAGTAAATTTGATTAAGATGCTTTCGCCACCATTGGGAATCTTGAAAGTTAGGATGAAAAGTAGTCATACATGCAGATTGAAGGTGATTATTGGGGATTTCAAGGGCCAAAATAGCATTTGCTTAGTCGGATGAGTAAGAGATCCTTTTTAATCTAGAGGGAGATACATTACGAGAATTTATTGGGATCAGTTAGAACTTCTTATTCTAGGTCATGCGATAAAGGTCATGCAATAGGGGGGATGTGATCGTACCAGCACTAATGTACCGGATCCCATTAGCACCCCAAGGTTAAGCATGCCGAGGTGAGAGTAATACTAGGATGGGTGACCCCCTGGGAAGTATATTATGAGTCCTACAAATTTAGACAGATGAGAAGCTAGAGTAGCCTAACGGAAATTGGAGTATGCGGAGTGGTTAGAAACCCCGAAAGATCGCGAAGGATGAGACGGACAAGACCGGCAAAGAGAAAGAAGGTGCATCACTGCTCTAGAATTAGGATGAGTTCGAATAGTATTTGGAAGTACATTGCAAGCGATGCGTTAGTAACCATATATATGTATATGTGTGACATCCCATATGTGGCAACGCTAACCGGTATGTGTGTCCCAGCTACCGACGTTGCTATATACTGAAGGAATTAATCGAACAGGGTAGTGAAGTTCAAGTGACAAATGTTATAAGGTAAGTTGATGTTATTTTCACTACAGGTTAGAGTTGGAAAGCCTTAATGCGATAATATCAAGGAAAGGAATAAAGTGAATATATTGAAAGTAAAAAGATTAGAATGTCTTGAGAAAAGGAAAAAAAGTGTAAGAAACGAGGGTGAGTGAAGCTTCCAAGAGGGACGACGGGTAAGGCAATGGACTATTTGGATAAAACTCGAAGGTAGGCAGGCGAAAGGGATAAAGTATAGTAGTGTGAAACAAAAGATGAATGTGTGGGGTCAAAAAACAGACATGGATGAGTAGGACTAAAGGATAGTAATCACAAATAGGGATGTGAAGTAAGAGAGAGAATGATCAGGCCTTGCAACGATACAAAGAGATTTTCAGCTCTCAAGAGGTATATAAAGGGATAAAGGTGTAGTTATGCTGACACGGTTGCCTCAGAAACGGAGAAGCTTTCCAAAAAGATGATTTAAGAATAGAACGGATTTGCACGTTTAAAGGAATATTTCACAAACTTCAGGGTCAATACTATAAAATAACAAGTGGAGAAGGGCGCCCGAGGAGGAAGGAATTCAAGGAAGGTTTGAGGATGAAAGCAGGAAAGATACACTAATGGGTTGGTCAAAAGTAGAAGAGAGAAGAAGAAGAGAAGAAAAGAAAAATTGAGCAATTAGTAAGGACAAGCGAGAGGATAATGAGCTAACAAAGCTAACCGGGAGGTAGTACATCGATGACATGGGATGGGGATATGGAATATCGAGATTTAATTATAAAGGAAAAAGAATCCGTATGGGAAATATTCATGAGTATGGACTAGCCTTGGCGGCAGGACGGAGAAGAAAGAAGAGAGTATATTTGCAAGGATTTCATGACACGAGCAAGAAGTGATAGAATATTGGAAGAACTACAACGCATAGGTGGGACGCAAATAAGTAGTCAAGGAAAATTTTTGATAAGTGAGCTAAGTGAATAAAAGGATTGATAGTAGAAGTGGAAGAGTGTAGCATATTGACTCTCAATGATCTATTGTAGACGTAAAGTGAGACCGGAAACTCAGAGTAAGAAAACTTTCAGTGATAATAGTTGTGGAGGAAGACGAGGGATAAAAAGAGCAAATTGTGACCAAACGTTCGGTAAAATGTTTTGATGGATTCCAATGTTCCCATTAACCCGTTGATTCAGGAAATGTTCAGTCATAAAAGGTAGAAGTAGAAAGACCTTAAAGAAGGCAGGAAGAATGGATTTGTAATGCATAAGTGCTTCGTTAAAATGCAAAGCCCTCGATTAGCAGAAAGGAAAATATGTCAAGCTATACGATGAGAGAATTCTGGTATTATAAGAGACCAAAGGAGTTGGAGGATCGTTAAGGTTGGCCGATGACTACTGATATTCGGGAGTTACTATTGTGTAAGAACCCTCTTAAAAAGAGGAGGGGGGGGGGGGGGAGGAAGAGCAGATCTAGTCCTGAAATGATGTGTGGCATATTCAAAATTCCAAAGAAAGAAAGACGTTAGCTTAAGGAGGCCAAAATTCGGGACGTAGTGGCATATCAAGAATGCATTGAGAGGGAGCAGGAACGAATTAAAATAAGCATACCACAAAGCAGGTATGAAAAAGGAATTAAAATGGATCAAGAGAATACTTCATGCGGACGTGAGATATGATATTTCTAGACCAGGGAAATTTGTGCCACACCTAAATTGGCAGCGACGTATCCTAAAGAGTAATAAAGAGAGTAAGAAAGCTTTACAAGCTAACCACAAAGAAAATGATGAAATGGATGATGAGTACAAAGGACACTTTGGGTTACAACAGGAGAAAATCTTGATATTAAAGGAAAATATGAGAATCTTAACAAAAGGAGTAACGATAAGCAGTGTGGCAATCCCTAAAACATAGGAAGAACAATGTGGGTGCAGATAGAAAGGCAGCAGCATCACCAAAAATTAGAAAGTATATCACGGGTTACTAACCATAATGGGCATAAGGGTATGTGTTATGGAATTATATGAACCATCAGCGTAAGGTTATGCCCCACAAATGGGAATGGACACACCGGAAAGCCAACAAGGAATGACAGCTAACTAAGTGATCAATGGAATAAGGAAGTCAAGGGTAAGTATACCATACTGATGTTGGAAAAGAAGCTGTGGTAAAGTGAGAATTGCCCTAACTTCATAATTATAAGTTATATTGCAATATTTGAGGCTAAGGAATTAAAGGGAGACTTTTGACAAGAACTAGAAGATATTGTGAGCTATAGACCAGTTCGAATTATGATTATTAGTTCATCGCAATATATAATCCTGCTACAAGGAATAATAGAGATGGTGAAGGAACATTAGGAATGTACGTATTTAAGAAATCGTATTGAGGATATGGTTATAACTGATCATGGAAAGGAATTAAGACGGTTGGTTGAAGAAACGTAACCGTTAAGAGTAAGGATTTGTCGGTAACAGAGTACCGCTGAACAAGCAACTGGATGTTAGTATAAGATAATATACGATGAATCAGAGAGCTTGGCTGATGAATTACGAGGGGATAATCTAGCACGTATCTAAGCTCAACAACTACAATTAGGGATAGCCAAGATAGTATCGGAGGAGTCCATAAAAGAAAGTGTTGTATTCGAGCAAGGGAGTTATCCGTTAATAAAAAAAATATGAGGAACGAAGAGGAAGGACGCTCACAGGACGGCGAGTAGCCATGGCGTGGCCAGTTAAACCACATGAATGAAGACAGAATGAGAATGGAATAATTCAATAAGGACATTGAGGATCGGCGCACTACAACATTCAAAGACGAATGTTTTTAAGGGGGGAAGGATGTTACACCTCATATCTTCGAAGAAGCACTTATAAAATTTGAAACATAAGTACATAGAGTTATGGTTAAGTAAAACCAGTTTGGAATATAAGGAACAAGCATTATTAAGTATATTTAATGAGTGAAGGATTTACATAAGGTATACTGGAAGGTTTTATAAGGAAATTAGTGGAAGAAATGGAGTAGTATGACTTTGGAGAAAGGGTGAGTAAAGTTTCGTATGAAAATTTTGGTCCAACTTTAGGGAAGAATATCTCTTAGCATATGAATTGTTTTAAGGTGTTTCAAAAGCCTAAAATGAAGTGCGTCGAGTCTAGTTTCCAATGCGACAAACTGCTCATCGATAGGACATTGGAGTAGAGAATTATGGACGTTACAAGTCGGGCTGACAGAGCAGAAACGTGTGCTGCAGTAACTACTACCGTACTGACGTGCGATAGTACTGCTACAGTACTCGGTATGAACAGTAAAAATCAGAAAACTTAAAAACGAAAATCTGATTATTTTCACTCATTTTCTACCACCTTCTCTCCCTAAATTGTCTCTACACTTCCCCAAAGCACTTCCTGCCTAATTCATGAAGGTCTATGACCAACTTCAAGTGATTATATCCAAATTCAACCTCAAAAGTTAACCTTGGTAAGGAGGAACACCTCTATAGCGTTGTGTTGCGTTTAAGGGTGATTGAAAGTTGAATCAGCGGCGGGTTTCGAATGATATTTACTGTTTAAGGTAATTTTTACATCCCCTTGGTTGTGCTTAAGCTTAATTCCATGTGGGTTAGATTATTTATAGCAAATTATTACAAGATAGCATTGAAATAGCCTAAGATATGGCTACTGTTTGTTGGGCTGTTTTGAGGTGATAAATATGATTTTTGATGGCTGAAAATTATGGAATACAACATGATTGTGATATGGTCTCTGTTGTTATTTGTATATATATATTTACCAAGTGAATTGGTGAAAGAAACATATGAAAGTTGAGATTGAAAGTGATGTTGTTAATGTTGGTATTGATGTTGTTGTTGGTTGCTGAATCGTAATTGCTGGCTAGGCATATAAACATGGGAGACGCTGTCGAAATTTCGGCAGATTCTAGGAAGAGTTAATTTAAAGGCTTAAGATAAGCACTTGATAACGAGCCTAACAATAGTATGAATTCCCTTGATTGTAGATTTATGAGTTCGAGAAGTAGAAGTTGGGCGAATAGATAAGATTCAAGGTATGTAAAGCTATCTCTTCTTCCTTCTTTGGCATGACTTACATAAAGTGAATAAACGACCAGCACATGTGCTCCAATGAACTCTAGTTTTCAATAGTAATTGACATGATAGTTGTCTTTGGTCCCCCAAGTGTTAGTTCATCCTACCTATTCTCTCGAATCCCAAATGATGATTCATTTTGTACATGATTTCCCGTAATACTAAGTGTTCTCACCTCGATAATGACACTTTCAAAAGATATCCTGAGATAACATGATTGTGCATTCACAAAAGAGTCTTCATACCGGATTATGAGTTACTAATGAAAGGCTTGGCATTCGTATATATTTTCATTGCATCATTTCACCGAGTCCCTTACTAAAGGGTCGGGTACGGTATATATTTACATAATCGAGTCCCTTACTAAAGGGTCGGGTATCGTATATATTTACAATACCTAGTCCCTTACTAAAGGGCCGGGTATGGTATATATTTACATAACCGAGTCACTTACTAAAGGGCCGGGTACGGTATATATTTACATAACCGAGTCCCTTACTAAAAGGTCGGGTACTATATATATTTACATAACTGAGTCCCTTACTAAAGGTCCGGGTACGGTATATATTTACATATCCGAGTCCCTTACTAAAGGGTCGGGTACGGTATATATTTATATAATCGAGTCCCATAATGGGCCAGGTGCGGTATATATTTTTATAACCGAGTCCCATAATGGGTCGGGTACGGTATACAAAGTATATATATGCTTGACTCATCGCATAAGGTACAAATGCATTGGTATCCCTTGATTATCATACTTATCTCATGTTATCTTTTCACTCAGTCATGATCTTCACTACTGTGCTTCATGCTTTACATATTCAGTACATTTTCTGTACTGACCCTCTTTCTTCGGGCGCTGCATTTCATTCCTGCAGGTACAGACACTCAGTTTGGTGATCCTCCAGCCTAGGACTTCTACTCAACTGCTTGGAGAGCTCCATTGTTCCGGAGCTTGAGTCATTTTGGTACAGATCCTTTTGACATAGACTTACGCATATTCAGTGGTACGGCGGGGCCCTGACCAGTCATATATCACTGTTATACTCTTAGAGGTCTGTAGACATGTGTGGGTTGTGTATATGTTTGGATAGCTATATCGACGCAGTTCGTTTTGGATATCCCCGTATATAGTGGCAGCCTTGTCGGCTTGCATCTATTGTTATGTTTTGGTTAGCTGTGACTCCTCAGGAGGCAGGTTCACTCTGATATATGACACTACGAGTCTACATCATGCTTTTACAAATTTCCATATTGACCTTAGTTTCAATCTGATTATATCTAGCAGGTTCGTATGCGAGTGTCTAACTCGGGCACTAGTCATGGCCCATCGGTTTGGGTCGTGACAATATATCCTCATATGCTAGGAAATATGCCCCTCACAAGTGGACCAAAAAATCTAGTCTTAAAATCTACCAAGTTCTCCCAACGTCTTGACAACTAAATTCCTTTGATTCGTTTGACCTCAAAACTTCCAATACTTGTTACATATGAACTTAAACCTTCATATATGAGGTATAACATATCCAATATGTCGTAACCTCGAAGGCAAACACTTGAGACCAAGACAACTAGTGTGCCATATACATCAATGCAACAAATTAGAGGCATAGCATATTCTTTCTTGATTCACTTAGCTACTAACTCTCTTATTCTCTCAGAGATAAGTTGCTGATTATATATTCCTTTAAGACACGTTCGTAAGCTACTTGTACAATTTCCCCAATAGGTTCTCAGCACGAGTCTAAATCACTAAGATCATTATGGTACCTCAAAGTACGGGAAAGGAGTGACGCACAATATTATCTTGTCTTCTTAACTCTGGAAATTCTTGAAACTTTTCCCACTAATATAGCTTTCTTATGTCGCAAGATAGCAAAATTTTCCATGGTATAACAGTGCAACCCGATCCATTATCAATGCATGTGTTGCGGAACGTGCAGCCCAATCAATTATCAATGCATATGTTGTGGAACGTGCATATCACGACCCAACCCCGTCGGCCATGACTAGTGCCTGAGCTGGACACTCGTACACACCTATTAACCAGAATCAGCATGCAAATAACTTGTACAGATACAAAGGTCAGACGTCGTCTCAAACTGCCGCATATAAACATATATATCGCACGGAAGCCGGCAAGGGTCATGAAATAAAATGCATAATGAAAGCTTTTCAACCACATTCTTTATGTCTTTCTCAAATCAAGTAAAATATGTGATCATATGAAATTTGTAACAAAATGCATAATGATACATCGGCTTGCAGAGCCGCTTACAAGACTGACATGCTATATGCGTGACCCTGTCTGCAAAGTCTCTAACATAGATCAATATACCATAACATAGGTACTTTGACTCGGCAACACTCTAGAGGGAAATGGAGCTCGCCAATCCAGCTGGAATATCTTCTAGCAATACCCTCTACTCATCTGTATACACCTGCGTGGCATGAAACGCAGCCCCCGAAGAAAGGGGGTCAGTACGGAATATGTACTGAGTATTTAAAGCATGAAGTACAGTAAACAGAGCCATAATCGGAACAAGAAACACAAAAATAAGTACACTATCCCGAATACCCAAAATGCTTACTTTTAAAACACAAATCATGCATGTTGATGGGATATGTCCTATCCGGCCCATTATGGGACTCGGTGGACAAAACATGCTCGCCACCCCGTCATTGGCACCATAACACATCATACTCCAGAATAGGGAATAACTCCGTAACACATCATACTCAAGAACACATCATACTCCAAAACACATCATACTCCAGAATGTATATACTACATCATACTCAAGAATGTATATACATATAAGGTATCCCGGCCCTCTATTGAGGGACTCGGTGAACAATGCAGAGGAGTGCGCACGATAACATATCCTGGCCCGGGCTCAGTGAAGGACATATTGAGGCATCCACGAGCAGAGTAGTGAGAAACTATATGCACACAAATCAGTTTTTAAGACTCGATAGATAAGTACATAAAACGACACTTGAAGGATCGTAGACACGTTTCGGGTCAATCCGAGTTTGCATAAGAAAGTTATGACCATCATTTACTACAGAACCCTCTACGAACGTTTTAAAGCAATCTGAGACCGTCTACGAATGTTAGGGACATTAATACTTATAGAACTCTTTTAAACACAAGAACTCTTTATGCTTTGCTCGTTATGCAATCATACAATAAGCTCGACTATACTAAGTATACTCATATCAAGAAGTGAATAAGAATCGTAAACAAGCTCGGAATTAGAGAGTAGAGTTACCCCAAGGTGCGTGTCATACCTTACTTAGCTCTAGGACATGCCAAAAGAAAGAAAGGGTAAGCCTTACATACCTGGAAGATGATTCTCGAATTTCATCTTACTTCCCGTCTTGCAACTCGCTTGAGAATTATTCGTAGCCTCGTAATCTACATATGGAATTATTCATAATATCGTTAAGATCATCGTCGTACGTTCGTCTCGAAACTTTAATTAAAACCCTTTTAAATTCTGCCAAAATTCGGGCAGCATTTCCCCTGTTTATATGCCTAGCCCGAGATTCCAATTCAGTAGCCGACAACATCAACCACAATGCCAACAGTAGTAATACCATTTCCAACACCAACGTATACCATAAAACAACCCGCACACTATTTTTCTAAATTTCTCAACCAACCAAATTTGTGATATAACTATTTAATAATTTTATTTCCGTAAAGGAGTCGAAATTCACATGAACGACATCAATAAAAACATCCTCCACATTTTACAAGTTAAATACATTTATTTTCATTCAAAATTCTCTTCAAATCTCGTTCCATAATTCACAACACCAACAAACGAATTTATCAGGCTATTCTCTCCGTTCTAATTCGTTAAAACTCTAAATAAACTCGTTAACAATGAAAAGGAACCTTATTCATACCTTAGGCATGCAGCCACCACGTTATCACTCTTCTCCTTGGTTGATTCTTAGCTGAAATTGAAGACAACGCAGCGTAGAACACTTTTCTCTTCACGGGCTTCGGGATTCGGGGCTCAGATTTTGGTCAAAATTGTTTTTTCTTCTCTCCAAGGCTCTTCTCTCTCTCTTTCAAGAATTTTCTGGTGTTCTTGGTCTGAAATATGAGGAGAAAGGGCTGAAATTTCACTTAAATAGGCATGGGTCATGGGCCTAACCCGGTTGGGCTCGGATTGGGCCTAGCCCACTGACCCTTCTGCCTTAAAACATTTGTATCTCCTTACCCCGACATCACCTATGGACCCACGACCTATGGTTCGAAAGATAATTCAATTATCTACAACTTTCATTCTGGGAGTGTTCCCAAATTCCCAAACACTGGTGGGGTTATGGCCTCTCGAAGTCAGATCACCCAAAAAGGTAACTTAAAAATATTTGTTTGGAGGGCTTCCACTTTTATTTGGCTCAAGGGTCCTTCTTGAGTTGTGTTTAACTTCACATATGTGATTCATATAACTTGTCACGTGTTCCAAAAAAATCTCGATGTGTGGTCCCCACCTCAGCTTACGAATAATCCGACGTACAAAAATACGAAATGTAATACTATCAACGTGAGTTTAAATTATGTAGTAACAACGTGATTGTCAATGTTTGAGAAAGCACGTGTCACGCTCAGGCTCTGAAAATGCGGGGTATAACATCCTTCCCCCCTTTGGAATATTCGTCCTCGAATGTTTAAACTAATCTCGTACTCTGTCCATAATCCCATTCTCGAGTACCTCCATTATCGGATTATCCTTCTTCTAATACTACCATAATTGATGCATTATTGCATCATTTTTTTCTATAACCTGGTCATTTAGTTGTTTGGCTCTTGCTGTTTTGTAGTCTCCCTTTACTGGGTGATCATACCATAGTAAGCATCGTAGTTATTCCAATATCTTGTTAATGTTTGTCCCCTTCACCAGAACATCGCTCAATTTCTTTTCTTCCTGATAAATTATTTTCAGTCCAATCTCAAAATATAACTTGCAATCACTCTATTCCTTTGCTGACTGACCCTTATATCTTATTGAATTCGCCTCTACAAAATTTTCTCACCTCAAACTACATCTGTTTTTTTTTTCATGTCTGAGTGCGTTTTGAATCTTTGTATTATATTCACTCGCTTTCTCCTCATGAGTCTTACCTTACGGTGCCTTCAAAACAAATCCACACTTCGGTCTTCAATCCTTACTTCCAATTTTAAGCCCAATACGTTTCTTTTATCGATTCACTTAATGTCCATACTGGAATGGATAACGATAACAACTATATCATTTCTGTATAACTCTCACGTTTTGTTTTAGGGTCTATAATTGTCACATCTTAGGATTCGTCGTTCCAATCTCTACACTTATACTTTCCTTACTTGCTTCCCTCCTTTTAAGGTCTTACTTATTACACTCATAAATCCATTGCCTCATCTCCGATCTTGAATTCATGTACCCCTTTCCTCAATCCCCTTTTCGTACTACATCATATTCATGCCATTTCCCATAATTTATAGCTGCAGTACTTTACGTGCGAAGTCTTAACATACTCATCTTGCAGTAGCGTAATTCAGTAGTACAGCCAATGTTGCAATCCAAGATGGGATGTATTTTACTTAACTCAACCGTTAATTATGGGTCAATGTTTACCTCTGCTCCAATTAACAACTCTGTCCCACGGGGATACTTAGAATACTAGTATGTCAAACCATCTGTACCCCCCGTGTAGTGTCATTTATCCCATTCTTCAATAGTCAGCATTCACTGGTAGCGTCATCTTCCCCTTTTCTTTCCATCTCCGTTATTTCTCTCTTTCCCGTAATTGACTTACGGTAACCGTAATTGCATTTCCCTTAAGCCGTCATCTGTCTTATCAAGGATCTAAGTCTCATGTGCAACTAAGACCCCTTGTACATCACAATCTTTTATTCTTGTGTTGTACTCAGAATTGATTTCAACGACAATCATAATCGTATCTTTACTTGTTATTGGTGATATCCTTACTTTATCGCCTTATCATCACGTGGTGAACTCGCAACTCATAACCACATCTTTCCTTCCAGCTTATTTCTTTAGGTACTTTACTTGTTCTGTCTTAGTATAAGGTATCGTAGGAGATGCATCCTCCTTTTCTCATAATACGACTACTTCTTAGGCTTGTGTACTTCGCCTGTTTCCTTTTCTTTCTATATCCATACTTACTCCGTTTTATAATTAATCCTGTGTTCCTCGCACAAGGAACCTTATCCTTAACTCAGTACCACTTTGTCCTTCAAAATGTTTTACTTCTATACAATCCATTCTTCGCCTCCAACACTTATCCTACTCATTCCCTCTCACCCTTATTATGCTGATCCTTTTCCTAACAAGGTCTTATAAACTTTCTTATCCACTGCTTCACGGCTAGCTTATTGGTTACGCACTTGCATTCGCTCTCTATTCACATAGAACATGTCACCTCTTTAGTCATTTCCTCGCTATATTTGACTTACTTTGTATTACAGTTCTTGCTACGTTCTCATTATATCCCAATCATAATCAATTCTATAGAGTATCACGTCTTGATCTCATTCGTAACAGTGCTTATAAAACAGATTAAACCTCATGGAGTAAGCATACTTAACCTGTAACTCTTTCTGATTGATCCTATTGCACTTACCACATAAGTTGTCTTACCCAGTTATTCACATCCGTTTCTGCTTCTTTCTGATACCTTCCTGATATGTCGATATGTTTTGAACTCTGGCCCTTAGCTAATAAATTTCCCTTCTGGAGCTTGAGAGCATCATAATTCCTTTCAAGTCCAATACGTTCTCCCCCCCCCCCCCCTTTTAAGGAGGTCCTAATACATCTTCGAGTATCCATCATCTTCGGCAATTTTCTACCGTCCTTCTTGACCTTCTTAGGTCCAGGGTTCCATCATCGTATGGTCTGCTTTATCTATCCTTTTCGTTGGTTGCGCTCTTGTGTTCAATTGGAATACTCATGAGGGTGCATCTAATTCCGATGTCTTCTTTTTCATCCCTTATATCTTTGTCTTTTATGACTGACGGTGTCCTGGATCACAAGTTAAGGGGAACATCGAAGTTCACCACGTCCTTTTCTAAAGTCTCCGACTACACTTTACTCCTCGTCTTTCTTCCTGACTTTGCTCATAACGTACCTAAACTTCTTCCCTTGGATTCTCCTTCCATTTATGTATATATCATCATTAGTTGTTCTCCAACACTTCCATACCCTTCCATCCACTACTAGTCCCTTCACCCGCTTAGCTCACTTACTCATAATCCCTCTTAACTACGCGTTATGTCGCAGCTGTGCATCCAAGTTTTCGAATGTCCAGCTACTTTTACTCTCAGCACAGAATTCTTACAGTTTCCACTCTCTCTATTCTCGTTCATCGAGTCTTCACCCGTCTTTATGATGCTATGGTCGAATGGTCCTCCATGCAAGTTCCTTGCATTTCATTCCATTTCCTCTAAGATAAAATCTCCCGGTCTTCACATGAATTCTTATTTCATGCCATTAATTTTCTAATCAATTGTGTCAACTCATCATCTTTGTTCTTTCCTCGATGCGTAATCAGTTTCCTACGGCCAATTCGTCAAGTATCCTTCTTACTCCCATGGTTAACGATTTCCAGTTACTTTTCCTCCTCGAGCACCTTCCTTCTCTTGTTATTTGTAGTATCGGTTCTAGAGTCCGTGAAATATTACTTTAAACGCACAAATCCGTTTTATTCTTAAGTCATCTTTTAGGAAAGCTTCTCTATATCCAAGGCAACCATATCAATATGACTACACATTTATCCTTTTGTATCCCTCTCGAGAGCTGAAAATCTCTTAGCATAGTTGCAAGGCTTAATCATTCTTTCTCTTACTTCACATTCCTCATCGTGATCATTATTCTTATAGCCCCACTTATTGAAATCGGTTCTCGAACCCCACACATTCCTCTTTTGTTCCATATTACCACACTTTATCCCTTTAACACGCCTACCTTCGAATGTTTACCCAAATAGTCTCGTGCTTTGCTTGTAGTTTCTCTCGAGGGCTTCACTTACTCAGGTTTCTTACTTTTCAATTTTTTCGACATTTTGCGTTCCTTACCTTCCATTTACTCACTTTCTTTATTTCCCAATTATCATTACCTTAGGACTTTGCAGTACTAGCCTGTGGTGACGATAACATCAGCCTACCTGGTGACGTTCTTTTGTCACTTGAACTTTATCACCCTGTTCGATCAATGCCTTCAATATACCGCAATATTGGTTGCCGGGATACACATACCTGCTGATATAGCCATACATGGGATATTATATGCATACATATATATATATACATATATTTCCCTTTTCTAACGCCTCGCTTACAAGGTATTTCTAAACGCTACTTAAACTCATCCTAATTCTAGAGCTGTAATACACTTTCTTTCTCTTCACCGGTCCAGTCTGCCTCGTCCTACACGACCTCTTAAGGTTTTCCAACCATTCTGTGTACTCTAATTTCCCTTAGGCTACTCTAGCTTCTCATTTGTGTCTTATGTCTAAATCTATACGACTTTTAGTACACTTCCCAGGGGGGTCACCCATCCTAATATTTCTCTCACCTCAGCACGCTTAACCCTGAAACTCCGATAAGATCCGTTGCATTAATGCTGATATAATCGCATCCACCTCACCGCATGCCCTTCATTACATAATCTGGAGCGAGTTGAAGTCTTAACAGATTCCAAAACATTCTCGTAACGCATCTCTCTCCGAGTTAGAGAGCGTCCCTTGCTCTTCCGATTTCACAATTACTATTTTGACCTTTTTAGTTCTCAATATTCATCTTTCGTCTGTATATATGACTACTCTCTGTCCTAGACTTCCAAATTCCCAATGGTAGCGAGCACACCTTGGTCGCTGTTACTTACAAGTGCTCGGTTATCGGCCTCTTTGGGTTTCCGCTCGCCCCCTATTGAATAATAATCTACAGTAATTGCACATACATAGAAAATTCCAATAAGGGTTTATATATCATACCTCGAGGTGTACCCGATCCTTTAGCGATCTGCCCTGTTATATCTTCTCGTTTACCTTTCCTTTTCATTCTTCCGCTTTACACCTCAATTATACATGCAATATTCTTACCTTACCCGACATGCATTCTTCCTGCCATTGCTTACCTTTGTACGAATTCATCCAATTGTCCAGTTCACAAACTCATGACTGAGCTTATCTTCAAGAAATATATTTCATCAATTCCTCTACTTGTACTTACACTGACTTACCCCTATGTCGACCGATCCATTACTACATGTATATATATATATATTAAACGTAGCCTCCATGAAGTGACTTACCTCTGTGACTTCCTGTCACACCCCGATCTTACTAGGGTGTGATGGGCACCGGACCCCATATTCGGAGCCGAGCGAACCCACTGACTCTTATTACATACATAATCTTTTGGACTCCTTGAATCAAACAAAAATGAAATACATAGCAAAGACTTCCAGAAACATCCTTTTCATCATTTTCAAATCAAGTGAAATCTGTAATCATAAGAAATTTATAACATAAAGCAAAATGACACATCGGCGGACGGAGCCGCTCACAAGACTGACATTCTATACCCACGACTCTGTCTGCAAAGTCTCTAACTTCAAACAAGACATCATAGCATAATACTCTGACCCGGCAACACTCCAGGGGCAAATGGAGCTTGCCAACTCTGCTGGAATGTCTTCTATAATGACTGCTACTCATCTGGGTGTACCTACGTGGCATGAAACGCGGCTCCCGAAGAAAGGGGGTCAGTACGGAATATGTACTGAGCGTGTAAGGCATGAAATACAGAAAAGTGGATCATAACTGAAATAGAGATTTACCATAATCAAGTATGGCCTTTTAAAACATCAAAGCACTTGCTTTTTGAAAAGAAAATCATGTATGTCATCATCATATATCATATATCATATAACGTGCCCCGGCCCTCTAGTGAGAGACGCGGTAAGTAAAATCATATATGTCAATATCACGTATCATGTATGCATGTAACGTGCCCCGACCCTCTATTGAGGGACACGGTGAATGAAATCATATATGTCAATGTCATGTATCATGTATGCATGTAGCGTTCCCGACCCTCTATTGCGGGACGCGGTGAATAGAGTCATCATATGCCATCCTGGCCAGCACCCCGTCATCATATCATCATGTCATCATATCATCATGTCATCACATCATATATACATATAACGTGCCCCGGCCAGCAAGTTGAGGGACGCGGTGAACAATGCAGAGGAGTACGCACGAGAACATACCCTGGCCCGGGACGCAGTGGAGGATTCATTAAGGCATGCACGAGCAGAGTCGTGAAAAACTATATGCATATAAAACAAATTTCAAGACTCGATGAATAAGTACATAGATCAACACTTGAGGTTCATAAACACGTTTCAAGTCAATCTGAGGTAGTATACGAAAGTTAGGAACATTTTACTACAGAAACCTCTTCGAACATTTCAGAAGCTGTTTTTGGAAAATCAAAACAATAGTCACATCAAATGCCTCTCGAATATCGTTATGGATCAAATCAAAATAGAACTTTCGGAACCATACACACATATCAAGACATAGCAAAACAGTCTTCGGAAGTCAAGAACATTAGCCATCCTAGTGGCTCTAAGAATAGGAGTGTCTTTGAAATCATACATATACTTTGTCTGTTTGTTTCACAAAGATCATGCCAAAAGAAAGAAAGGGTAAGCCTCTCATACCTGTCTCACGTCCTATTAGCTACGCTTAATTGTCCAAGCTCGCTATCTACATTCAAGAAGATTTTCACAATCATTAAACTCATCAGCACACACACACTTGTCTTAGTCTTTCAAATAAATTCACTTATGATCTGCCGAAGTTTCGGCAGCATTTCCCCTATAAATACACCATCCCCGAGAGTCTAACTCGGCCAATTTATCAACAACAATCCGAGAATTCAACTCGGCCAAGTTATCAACAACAATACCAACAATCATACTAACAACATCAACCATCAATTCAAAATACACTCTAACATTAACAATCCTTGTCACACAATTCAACGGCATTTCATTTATATTCAATTCAATCACATATAGTCAAACTAACACCAATGATCTCACATTCAAGTGTTAATCCGAAATCCTTCTTACATGATTCAAGAACACCTTAAACAATTCACACGATATTCAAAATAATCTAACCAATATGCCATTCCACCCGAAACCTCCAAAGTGCAACAATAACAATAACAACACATTTCCTTCCTTCAAATTCATGAACTATACCAATAATTCATACACTAACAACATTATTTTCCATAAATACAAGAGACTACATTCAATCCACATTGGCTTACAAAACAGCCCACAACAATTTCAACTTCATTTCAATTCATCAATGTTACATCCGACATTTTTCGCTTATTCGAAAAATTCAAGATAAATTGACTTGTGATGAATAAGGCCACAATTGGACCTTACTTGGTATGAATGTGTAGGTCATGAATTCAATGGTGCGGAATTACGAAAGGTGGCCAAGCGAAAAATTGGAATTTTGGAAACTTGCCTTATGAATTACAAGATGTAACCACCAAATTGGGCTCAACAAAATTAATAAAATGAGGCCCAATAAGAGAGGCCCAACCGGCCACAACCTTTTGACCCAAGCCATGGATTAATTAATTTCCATGTGGACTTATAAGATCATACTTATCCAAAGAAGGTTCAAGAAAAATCAAAAGAAAACAAGAACAAAAGAGAAGAGCATTTCGGGTGGAAGAGAAAGAGAGAAAAAGAAAAGAAAGAAAAATTTTGGGAGCCAAATCCTTGGTTTAAAAATCAAATTTTTGTGGGAATATTACTAAGTGCAAAGCCCTCTACAACTTGGTACAATTAGTTTGGCAAGAGGACAACTTTGTAGCAAGTGGAAAAACTTGAAGAAAAGGTAAGGATTTTACCATTTTTATGCCATGAAATGTATGTATGTATGTTGTAGTGTGTGGAAATGAAAGAAAAGTATGGAAATTTTGTGTGTTGGAAGTGCTTGTGTTTGGGCCGTGAGTATGCTTATGTTGCATGGTTTTGGTGACTTGAATTCATGTTAGAATCTAGTGTATTATGGTAGGAATTGTATTAGAAATGAAAGTGGAAGTTAAGAATTTTAAGGGGGTGGCCGTGAGCATGGTTAGTCATGGAAGGTTGATGAATTGATTTTATGTAGTAGGTTGCATGTCATTTTAATGCATGGAATGTGAATTAAATCTTGTTAGTATGTTAAGGGTGGTTATGGAATAATGGTTATTAAGTTGTTGTAAGAAAACATACAACTTTGTTATGGTTTATGTAAAAATGGAAATGAAAGTATCGAGAGGCAAATTATGATTATTGTTGATGAATTTGGAAGATGGAAATGTATAATTAACTTGTATGTTGAAAGTTAGGAAAAATTGGATAAGTAGTGGCTTAATGGAAAGTTGGTATGTTTTGCATATCTTGTGTATATTGTGTGGAAATGGTATGATATGCCTCCGACGTATGTTGTGATGATTTGATGGTTGATGAATATGAAAATGATAAGTTTGGTTTGGAAATGTAAGTTTGAAACGAAAGATGTTTCGTTATGTCGAAAGATGGCTAATGATGCCTTAGTGTATGTCTCGATGTTTGTTGTTGTTTGGATGTCATTTCTGGGTTGTTGTGTTGATGAATTGAGCCGAGCTAAGTCTCGGGGATGTCGTATATATAGAGGAAATGCTGCCGAAATTTCGGTAGGCAAGTATGTGTAAAGTTGGAATATTAAAAGTTTGAAACTAACCAAATGGTAAACTTGACCATTTCCAGATTTTGGACGAAATTTGGATTGACGCCAAGCGAGCATAAGGCGCCATCGAGGTATGTGAAGCATTTCCCTATGTTCCTAGGCATGTTCTGGATGTGGTAGGCTCGGCCGCGAGCCTTAAGTACGACTCCGTTCCCCGGAATTCGAGACGGAAAACCGCTTCAATTCCTTCAATTCAATTGAAGCTATTTTCTTACAAATTGCCTTTAAAGTGAATTTTTGTGCAAAACTTCACTAAACGGAGTCGGAACACTTCCAAACGATTATGGATGACCTCATAAGGTCTATTATCAATAATCTACGTATGTAGCCTCGAGTTGGTCCGAGGCGGGCCCACAAGGCCCGATACTTTCTGTATGATTTTAAATACTTCCGTTTTGGTCCGATTTTCTCTAAAAACTTCTGGACTATTATTTTGTGTATGATATGGCTATTTTTGTGTAATTTATACAAAATGATTTCTGAACATCTGAGAATCCAATTCTGATAATAATCTGTCGTGCCTTCCCAACTAGGACATAGGCGCGTACTATGCATACTATCTGGATATTCTGATTTTGGCTCGCCGTTTGGCACCCTTCAGTTTGATTAAGTCTGTATGTTGAGTCTGTATGTAAGTAGTTTCTCATTTATCGGTTCGTGTCTGTCTCAATGCATTCTTTCACTGCGACCCGGGCCAGGTTCTGTTATCGTGCATATTTCTCTGCATTGTTCACCGCGTCCCTCGGCGTACGGGCCGGGATCTGTATGTCTGTATGATATTATGATCTGTGTATGGGGATGGCGGCCAGGATGGCATATGATCTGATCTGATTCTGTCTGTCCACCGCGTCCCGTACTAAGAGGGCCGGGTTCTGTTACCGCGCCCCCAGACAGGGCCGGGATCTGTATGAATGTATGCGTGTGCTATCTATATTTATATAAGCACATGCCTCTGTATGATTCTATATGACTCTGTACTACTCTGCATGCATAATTCTGTCCGACATACTTCTGTCTGTCCGTCTGAAAGACGACTACGTCTGTATGTCCGTATGGATTCTGATTCTGCTCGTCTGTCCGTATTATGATTCCGTTTGTCTGTCCGAACTATAATTCTGTTTATTTGTATGGTACACGGTTCTGTATGTCTGTCTGGATCATGACTCTGTCCGTCAGTCTGATTTATGGTTCTGTTCGTTATATTTCTGTGACTCCGGTTCGGACTATGTTTATATTTGTTATGTTCTGCTTTACATACTCGGTACATTTTTCGTACTGACCCCCGTTCTTCGGGGGCTGCGCTACATGCCCGCAGGTACCGACGCACTAGGTGATACGCCGCCAGCGTAGGGTTCTAATTCTGCTATTTGAAGAGCTCCTTTGATCCGGAGCGTATACTTTTGGTATATATATCTTCTGTCTTCTGTATACTCTGTATGTATGGATATTCTGGGTACGGCGGGGCCCTGTCCCGTCATATGATTCTGTATGTCTGTAAAGGCCTACAGATAGATGTGTGGGTTACGGGTTTCGTCTGTATGTTAGCCTTATCGGCTTATCTGTATGTTTCTGTATGTCCAGATATATATTTGTTTGCGCGCGTGTCGTAGTTGTATCGGCCTACTTCTGTAACTTCTGTTTTAAAAAAAAAAAAATCTGTATGATTCGAATTCGATCGGGTAGGTACGTATGGGTACCCAGTTAGGGTACCAGTCGCGGCCCACGGGGTTTGGGTCGTGACAATCAAACCTTCATTTTCATCATGACATCCACATTTATAACAATCAAAATACTAAATAAAATCAATTCATCATGTCTACCCAATCACCACCCCTATTCGGCCATCACTTGCACACACATATTTCATGAATTTCATCCATTTCTTCATACTACAACATGCATAAATCATTCCTAACACAAGTAAAAGAAGATTGAACACATACCTTTTTCTCTTAGCTTCTTAGCTCGGCTAGGGTTGTGAATTGCACAAGTGAATGATTTAATTACTCCAACAACTACTCCATGCTAATAAGGACCTCTCAATTGGTTGGAATACTAGAAGAAAATATTTTTGAACAATTTGTTTTTTCCTAGGCTCTTTCTCGGCCAAGCATGGCCGAATATGGCCTCTCTTGTTTTCTCTTCCTTTCTTCAAGTTTCTAGAGAAAAGGTAAGATTTGATTATGTTTTGTATGTTATAAAGGTTGTATGCTTGTTGTAATATGTTATAATGGAGGAAAAATCATGAAATATAGTATGATTGGAAGTGGGTTGTGTGATGGGTGTGCTAGCCGTGTAAATGGGTGTTTATTGTGTTGTGTTGAAACTATGAATTAATGCCTAGTTAGTTTGTTATGATCATTGTAAGGTGAAGAACGGTCGAGAATCATCCATATATGTATATGTGTAGTGTTGGTCGAAATGGGTCATATTATATGACAATGAACGAATGAATATCGCTTAATGTTTTAGTCGTCGTCATTGTGAATCCTATGTTGGAAATGAATGTTCTATGACTCAAATGGATGTTGTGAATGTTGCGGACTGTTTTAGAGGTTATTGTATGTTTAATGTAATTGGTATATTGATGAGATAGCATTGTTCGAATGTAAATTGTAGATACAAACCATGATTCGGAAATGAAGAAAAAGTTAGAGGGGCTGTCTCGGTTAGGGGCTGTTTCGGGTAGCTTGGGAAAATTTATGGATTGTTGGAAAAGTTGTATAAATTGCTTAACATGTCTTGAAATGTTTTTGGTATGGGTTCGGGTTAGTATGTGAGCATATAAGCGTCGAATTTGGCTTGAAGGTAAGTCGTCGAATTGAATTTATGAAAGTTGATAAATGATGGCAAGAGAGCTATTATTGTTGAATTACCTTTCGGATTAATTATTAATGTTGTTAGGTTGGTTGTTGTGGTTGTTGTTGATTGATATGGCCGAGTTAAATTCTCGGGGTAGCCTATTTACAGGGGAAATGCTGCCCGAATTTCTGTAGAATTTAGGGCGAAATTGGAATTTATTGCCCAATAAGTCTTTAGCTGATGTTTGGCATTTTATGGCTTATTTTTAGATCGTGGGCAGCCCGAATCATAGTTTGGACTTAGCTTGAGTTGGATCATATTGGAGAGCGTTTGAGGTATGTAAAGTAACCTTTCTTTTTGGCATGCCTTAGTTAAAGTAGGCCATGATACGAGCCTCTAGGAACTCTATTCTCGCAAATCCGAGCTTGTCTGTGATTCGTATTTGTTTCCTTGGTATTCTTGGACGCATATGCCATAACATTGATCCTTATATCCTTGGAGTTTATAATTTGTAAATATTTCATGAAAGCTGATTTTTGGTTCCAAAGCTTGTTCTTTAGCGATTCCAAAAGTTCAAACGCCCATAACTTCCTCAGAAAAGCTCGGATTGCTTTGAAATTTTCGTAGGAGTTTGTATGATATAAAATGAGTCTGTTTTTCATAGACGGGCTCAGTTCGGGTCTGTACTCGTCCGTGGGTCCCGCGACGCCCTTTATGTAATTTCGGTAACTTTGGGAAGAAAATGTTATAATTATTGTTCCGATTTTAAATATGACTATTTTACTTATCTTTTGGATTTATGATAATGATTTTATGCATATGATTCCTCACTACTCCGCTCGTGCCCTATGATATCGTTCGCCGGTTCCCGGGCCGGTTCGGTTGTCGTGCGTATTATGATACATTCCGGTGTTATGTTGTGTTTATGGTTCACCGAGCTCCTCGCTCGAGGGCCGGGTTCCATATATGTTTGGCGTTGTGCTGTGATTGGCGTTATGCTGTGTTGTCATGTGTGCCGGGGATTCGGAGATTTGAAACTTTCTGGTGTTATGCTGTGTTATGGCGCCATCGACAGGCTGGGGACCATATTTTCCTGTGCCCTATGCATAATTTATACTTTGGAAATAAACATTTTGATATTTTTGGATACGTATTATTTTCCATACTTCTGATTCGATTACTGTTCAAGATTTATTTCTGTACCTTCTGCTTTGCATACTCAGTACATATTTCGTACTGACCCCCTCCCCGGGGGCTGCGTTTCATGCCCGCAGGTACGGACGCACAGCCTGGTGATCCACCTGTTTAGGACACCCCCTTCAGCTATTCGGAGTGCTCCTCTCATTCCGGAGCTTATATTTTTGGTATATATATACTTGTTAGTGCATTTATATATATTCGTTCATGGGTATGGCGGGGCCCTGTCCCGTCATATGGTTCTGTCGGTCTGTTTAGAGGTCTGTGGACATGTTTGTGGGTTAGGGTCTTTCTGTACGGATGCGTGTATATGTTGTGTTTGGGCGATTCCATTCGCCGCGGCGGTCGGTCCGCATATGTTTACATGTTGCTTTGTTGGCCGGTGTGGCCTTTGTTGGTATTTTCTGTGCGCAGGGTTATTTTGGATAGTCTGTAAAACAAAGGAAACTCTGCCGAAATTTTTCTGGAAATTATCTAAATTTGAAATATAGCCTTGACGGCTTCTGCTATATACTTGAATGCGTTTGATAAAATTTGAGATAGCATTGGATAGATGTGTTTGGGTGCCCAGATCGGGTACTAGTCACGGCCTACGGGGTTGGGTCGTGACAGGTTGACCCGAGGTGGGCCCACTATTTCCGAATCCACTTCCATTGTGCAATTAAATTGTGTTCGAGCAATATCTAAAGGAAACGCTTGGCTGCTCATCTAATTCCTAAATAACCATTTGTTGAAATATTCCATTAAGTCCTATGATATGTTTGATATATACCACGAAGCCGGAAGTTCTGTTCTGACATAATCCATCGTGACACTCGAAAAGTATGTACTATGACTATCGTCCGACGTCTTTCTAATGATCTGTTGTTTGGGTTACTCAATTGAGTCTGTGTAAATGTTTTTATATTTTACCCTGCATTTGGTTTCTCACTACTCCACTCGTGGATGCCTCAATGTTTCCTTCACTGAGCCCGGGCCAGGATTTGCTATCAAGCGTATTCCATTGCATTGTTCGCCGTGCCTCGATGTGCGGGGGCAGGTATGACATGTACATGGGTCCGGAGTATGATGTGCCATGTACATCTATCTTTCGATGTTGGTGATATGATATGATATGATATGATACGATATGGCCATCTGAAATGTTATGATATGTTACGGAGCTATTCCCTACTCTGAAGTATGATGTGTTGTGGCGCCACGTTCTGTTCACCGAGTCCCGTATTGGGGCCGGATTTGGCATATGTTCTGCATGCACTATTTATGTTTTGTAAGTATGAATTTTGATATTCTGGACTTTGCACTCATTTTCTGTACTTTCTGTTCCGGTTATGATTTTGTTTACTGTACTTCATGCTTTACATACTCAGTACATATTCCGTACTGACCCCCCCTTTCTTCGGGGGCTGCGTTTTCATGCCGCGCAGGTACAGATACCCACTTCAGAGATCCGCCCGCTTAGGATATCTACTCTGCTGTTTTGGAGTGCTCCTTTGTCCGGAGCCATATTTTGGTATAGACTTTTCTATCACATATGTATATGTTTATTCAGGGGTATGACGGGGCCCTGTCCCGTCTTATGTTTCTGTTAGTATTGTTTGTAGAGGTCTGTAGACACATACATGGGTTATGTATATATGTTCTGAGAATATGTATTTTGCGACGGCCTTATCGGCTTTCGTGCGCTAAATCTGCTTATGTACGATAGCTTGCGACTCCGTTTGGCTTTTATATATGCGTATCTAATTTATATGTTGGTTTGAGGTTATTGGGTACGTAAGGTGTCCTGCTCGGACACGAGTCGCGGCCTACGGGGTTGGGTCTTGACAAAAGTGGTATCAGAGTTGTCCGTCGTCGGAGTGTCTACAGACCGTGTCTAGTAGAGTCTTGTTTATCGGTGTGTTGTGCACCAAACCGATAAACAGGAGGCTACAGGGCATTTAGGATGTTACCCTTCTTTCTTGTCTTAGATCGTGCGATAGAGTTGTGTTATCAGGATGATTCCTCCCTAACGAATTGTTACATTTGCAGTTATGCCTCCGAAAAAGGCGACGGCGGCCCAGAAGGCCAAGTCAGTGGCAGCGGGGGAGACTAGCCAGGCCCAGAGGACTACCAGGGCCCGTGCATATATTATTCCTGAGATTTTGCCCCAGGCAGAGGGCTCCTCTACACCGCCACACCCAGAGGGGATTGCAGCAGCTGCGGATCGGGGGACGGCTTCAACGCCAGCTTCCGAGATTCCAGTACCTGAGCCTCCAGCTCCACAACCAGGAGCTGAGGATCGGGCTATGAGAGATGCGGTCCAGTTGTTGACCAGACTGGTAGCAGGGCAGGTCCAGAGGCACGGATTGGGAGGTGACCGTGCAGACAGGCGTGACAGTTTGAGAGCTCGTGAGTTCCTGACCTGTAGCCCACCAGAGTTCTTCGGGACAAAGCCCGAGGAGGATCCGCAGGAGTTTATCAGAAAAATGCAACGTACGCTACTGTTGATTAAGGCTTCTGCGACCGAGTCTGTTGAGTTGGCCTCATATCGTTTATACGATGTAGCAGCTAACTGGTATGAGTCCTGGGAGTTGTCCAGGGGTGACGGCGCTCCCCCAGCAGTATGGGACGAGTTTACTGAGGCCTTTCTTGGCCATTTTCTGCCTCCGGAGCTACGGTGGGCTAGGGCCGACAGATTTTTGCTGTTGAGACAGAATGGTAGGAGTGTCCGGGAATATAGCCTGGAGTTTGACTCATTGGCTAGGTATGCACCTACTGTGGTAGCTTCTATGACTGATAGGATGCACCGGTATATAATGGGGCTGGATGATTATTTGATCGATAGTTGTTTAGCGATGGCCGCTCATCCGGGATGGATATTGCCCGTATACAGGAGCACGCCCAGGGCATGGAGGACCGACATAAAGGGCGTCAGCCCTATAGGAGTCAGGATGAGAGCCGGCCCAAGAGGGCCAGATCGATTGGGTATTCTGGAGAATTTCGGAGTATGCAGCCTCAGCAGCAGCAGCAGTTCAGCAGACATCCTTCCCAGTCGGCACCGACTACACCTCTACAGTTTTCAGGCAGGAGGTTTGGTAGCCCAGGGCATTCAGGGATAGGCCAGAGCTCCAGGATTTCGGGCTCACGGACGGACAGAGGTTCTGGCCAGTCGAGGCCACCTATGCTTCAATGTTCTTATTACGGGAGGCACCACCATGGAAAGTGTTATCGGGCTACAGGTGCCTGCTTTGCGTGCGGTTGTCAAGGCCACGCTGTGAGAGAGTGTCCGTATAGGGGCGGCCCGGGTGGTATGGCTCAGCCTACGGGGTCAGCTGTTGGTTCATCATCTTCATCTGTGGCTATGCGCCCCACGGGGCAAGGTACACCGACACCAGCAGGCCGCGGTAGAGGCCGTGGCAGAGCTCCCAGTTCCAGCGGCCCTTCGCATCGCGTCTTTGCCTTGACTAGTCGACAGTACCCGGAGGCGCCACCAGACGCGAATGCAGGTATATTATCGGTCTTTTCTCGATATATATATACATTGACAGGTTTAGGCTCTATTTTGTCGTATATTTTCCCTCCTAATTACTGATAGAATCTGGATAAGATTCGAAGCAATAGGATCGTGAGAGGTAACTATTTCTACGGATAAAAAGGAGAATGTTGAGAATTTAAAGTACTAATTCGGTAATTCCTTAAGTTAGAGAAACAAAAGACCCTCTTTGAATCGGAGTGGGACCCACCAAGAAAACTTTCTGAAAATTTGTTAAAACCCCGACCTGCCTCAAATTACGTGACAAAGCTCGTGCAGGGTAGTGGACGTGATTATATCATCACTAACGTACCAAAATTCACTAAAGTTCCGAGGTTAAGCGTGCTAGGGCCAGAGAAATTCCGGGATGGGTGACCCCCTGGGAAGTGAACAAGAATTTTCACAAGTATAGGAATAAGAGACGAATGGAAAATTTGGGGGTAACCAAAAAGGAATTAGAATGTGTGGAGTGGCTAGAAACACTTAGAGAAGTTGCGTAGGCTGAGACGGACTAGATCTGTGAAAGAGAAGAAAGCGCAACACAGGTCGGGAATTAGGGTAAATTTGAATAGCGGTTAAAGATGTTTGTAAGCGAAGTAGTAGTAAATGTGTGTATACATACGTACAACCTTCCATTGGCGACCGTATTGATCGAAAGATAGGGTATAGACATTATGAGGTAAACAAACACTGAGTTCACTACAAGTTAAGGCAGGAAAATTCCAGCACGACGGTATTTGGGAAAGAAAGTGAGCGGGTAAGTGAACGAAAGGCAAGGAGATCCAAAGTGTCGGAAGGAGTGAAAAGTGAGGAATAAGATCAGGCAAAGCATCTAAGGAACCGACTATTTGCGTAGAAAAATTTCAAGGGCAGAAGAATTAGGGTGTGACAGTCTAGAACAAAAAAAAAAGTAATAAAGGAAAGATGATTTGGGATCCCTCCCCGAAGTACTATATTACACCATGAGGCCGATTCAACATTCGAGGACGAATGTTCTAAAGGGGGGGGGGGAGGATGTTATATCCCGCATTTTTGTGCATTCGGATAATTCAAGACAAATTGCGGGAGGTTAAGTGCAAGCATACACTTCAACCTTGATTAGTACACAAGATGTTTGTAAGAATTATGGACGCAAAAATACGGAGGATGGCTAAGGGCAAAAATTGGAATTTTGGAAATTGGGTTCGGGAATTACAACAAGAACTATAACCAATTGGGCTCAAAAAATAAAATGAAAAATGAGGCCCAACTTTGAGAGGGGTGGCCGGCCACTTAGTGGCCCAAGCCCATGGATTTTAGTAATTCTCCATGTGCCATATTAATATAAAGGGGTCATTAATCCATAGAAGATTCAAGAAAAAATTAGAAGAGGAGAAAAACAAGAACAACAAGAGCAAAACTTAGAGGCCATTCGGCCAAGGCCAAGGAAAAATCACCCCTCAAAATATTATTCCAAAAATTATTTTCTTGTGATATTTCCACTAATTCAAGGGTCCTCTACAACGTGGTGTAATTGTTTCGGAGGATAAGTCATTTGTTCATCGGTTTAATACTTGAGTCAAGTGAAGAAGTTGGGAGAAAAAGGTATGATTCAATCCCTTTTTATGTGTTGTAAAGGTCTTGTTGATGTTATAGAAGGTAGAAATTAGTAGATTTGATGGAAACATGGAAGTGTGCAAAGTGGGTATGTACATATGTATGTAGCCGTGAGTGTGCATGGTTGTATAAGTAAGATGTGGTGAATTTTATGTTGTATTCTAGTTGTGGTTATGATGGAATTTATATTGGAAATGAAAGTTGAACGAATTTGGTTAAAGTTGGAAATATAGGGTAGGGTCGTGTGGTACATTGAAGTTGGAATGGAAATGGATTAATGTTGTTTAATATGTTAGTTGTGTTGTTGTGATCTTTGCAATGTAAATGAAGGCAAAATGGTTTAAGTTGGCATTAAAATGGAATGTAGAAGAATATGTTATCTTAGTATGATTCTATGATATTATGGAAATGAAGTTGTTAAGGTGCAATTGTGACGATTTTTGATGAAATTAGAAGATGGAAACATGTTATGAATTAGTATGTTAAAGATTAGAAGTTTTGGATGAATTATGGCTTTGGTGGAAAGTTTGTATATTTTGTATATCTTGTGAATATATATTGTAGAAATGATATGAAATGTTTCCGAATTATATTGTAGTGATCTTGATTAGTAATGAATATGAGCATGTTGGTATTGATTTGAAAATGTGAAGTCGGAATGAAAGCTATTGCATTATGTTGGAAAGAAGACTAGTTGTGACATATTGTGATTTGTAGTGATTGTTGTTGTTAGTGTTGTTGTTGGGTTGTTGTTGAATTATTTTGGCCGAGTTGAATTCTCGGGGTGTCGTATTTATAGGGGAGGTGCTGCCGAAATTTCGGTACACAAGTACTAATTCAAGATTGGATGCCAAAAGCCCTATAGTAACATTTGGTAAATGTGACCATTTGTAGGTTTCAGACGAAACGGGATTTGAGGTTTGGCGAGCGTAAAAGGCAAGAAAGGTATGTAAAGCTCCACCTTTCCTTCTCTTGGCATGTCCTAGATGTATTAGGTTTGAATTTGGACCTCGGGGACTACTCTACTCTTCGGAATCCGCGTCTAAACTTGCCCTTGTCCCATTCAGTGGAATTGAACTAATTCTGTTGCAAATGGTTAGGAAAGTTGTCCAAATACCTAGAACTTGTGTAAATAAAATCCGATTACCTTTAAACCCTCATAAGCGACTCCATAAAGTTTATTACTCATAATTTGCGTCCGCCACCTCGGTTGACCCGAGGTGGGCCCACTATTTCCGAATCCACTTCCATTGTGCAATTAAATTGTGTTCGAGCAATATCTAAAGGAAACGCTTGGCTGCTCATCTAATTCCTAAACGACCATTTGTTGAAATATTCCATTAAGTCCTATGATATGTTTGATATATATCACGAAGCCGAAAGTTTTGTTCTGACATAATCCATCGTGACACCCGAAAAGTATGTACTATGACTATCGTCCGATGTCTTTCTAATGATCTGTTGTTTGGGTTACTCAATTGAGTCCGTGTAAATGTTTTTATATTTTACCCTGCATTTGGTTTCTCACTACTCCACTCGTGGATGCCTTAATGGTTCCTTCACTTAGCCCGAGCCAGGATTTGCTATCAAGCGTACTCCACTGCATTGTTCGCCGTGCCTCGATGTGAGGGGGCAGGTATGACATGTACATGGGTCCAGAGTATGATGTGCCATGAACATCTGTGTTCCGATGTTGGTGATATGATATGATACGATATGGCCATCTGATATGTTATGATATGTTACGGAGCTATTCCCTACTCTGAAGTATGATGTGTTGTGGCGCCAGTTACGTGGTGGCGCCACGTTCTGTTCACCGAGTCCCGTATTGGGGCCGGATTTGGCATATGTTCTACATGCACTATTTATGTTTTGTAAGTATGAATTTTGATATTATGGACTTTGCACTCATTTTCTGTACTTTCTATTCCGGTTATGATTTTGTTTACTGTACTTCATGCTTTACATACTCAGTACATATTCCGTACTGACCCCCCTTTCTTCGGGGGATGCGTTTTCATGCCGCGCAGGTACAAATACCCACTTCAGAGATCCGCCCGCTTAGGATCTCTACTCTGCTGTTTTGGTGTGCTCCTTTGTCCGGAGCCATATTTTGGTATAGACTTTTCTATCACATATGTATATGTTTATTCAGGGGTATGACGGGGCCCTGTCCCGTCTTATGTTTCTGTTAGTATTGTTTGTAGAGGTCTGTAGACACATACGTGGGTTGTGTATATATGTTCTGAGAATATGTATTTTGCGATGGCCTTATCGGCTTTCGTGCGCTACATCTGCTTATGTACGATAGCTTGCGACTCCGTTTGGCTTTTATATATGCGTATCTAATTTATATGTTGGTTTGAGGTTATTGGGTACGTAAGGTGTCCTGCTCGGACACGAGTCGCAGCCTACGGTATTGTTACGCGCTAAGTATTTGACCAACACCCTGAAGCTTAAAGTCTCGCGCAATGTAACTACCCTTGTGAAACATAATTGTGCATGATCTTTTAGCTTTTCTGTGATCGCTTAATCAACAATAAATTATCTTGACATAAGTTGATCGATTATCATTCTACTCACTTTATGCTTCTCGTGCTTCTGAGGCACATTCCTTATGGAGACTATCTCATTATGCCCTCATTACTGAGCTAAGGTTCTTCATATATCATGCTAACCCTTCAGGTTTTCAAATATTAAACTGGACTTACTGACGATGTACACATCTCTTCCTCAAACCAAAGGTTAAGGTCCTATACTTGTGGATCCTTTTCTCTTTTGGGATCCAACCAACCTTCTTTATATTCTGTAATTTTTTCCACTTTACGTCACTGACCACTCATTTTTCGGCTCAATTCGAAGCAATCTCCCTTAATAGGAAAAACTGAATTACCTACATGGACTGGGACTTAATGTATTTTTAACTGGCATATTCTGTCTTAATGATTTAACTTTGTTCCCATTGGTAGTCTTAGGGAAAATCCTTTTTTTGTAACTCTTAAAGACTATTCTTCTGTAGTTTGCTCTCTTACTGCTTAGTTGATTACTTTTTCCACTGTCACTATACTTTGAGTTTAACTTCAACTCTTTGGGTTCTAACCCACATTTGGTGTATTGAAAGTGTTACCCAACTCATTAGTGTTTACCTGACTAAGGAAATCAAATCGTACCTCTACTAGCCCTGCTAAAATTACTAACTATATCTACTTAAATTTTACTTACTATTCTTCTACTATTCACCTGCTAGCATTAGGTTCTCTTATTCTGCTCTGAAAAACTAAAGTGAAGCATAAGATTATTTCTGACTTCCCTTATCATCCTTATTCTACGGTCATACGCTATCCTTTTTGTTTTGAACTGTAGACATGGATGACACCTAGGGAAATTTCGTCTATCTTAAATGAAATTTTGGAATACCTAACCCCAAACTTTCAATACACTTCCAAATCATATTAGACTATGCACATCAAGGGTAAACACTTAATCACATAATCCAAGATACAACTTTCAGATCTACTTATCTCATAGTCATATCTGCTTCTTGTAGTAACTTCCTAACGTAGTACTTTCTAGTTTTTAGCTGAATAAACTTGGACAAACTAAAAATAAAATTATTTCCTGAAATTCAATATCATCTGCTCTTGGTCCTTATTCCATACATCGTATATTCTTAGTAATATGCACGAGTCATACGAAAAAACACATCTTTTGTAATATCAAATGTTTCTGACTCCTACGTATTTTGCCCTTGGGTTTTTTTCTCTGTTCAGAACTATCGTGAGCAGTTTATGCCCGCTACGGCTAACTTCATAACATGTTACCATGTAGGGTTTTAAATTTGAGCTATCATCCTCATACTTGTGGTTCCATGGCCCAAAATTAAAATAAAATTATTTTGTAAGGTATAGGACATACATATACACTACCATGCACAACTTGCCCATCAGAGTGTACTATCACTTAATAAATTACTTCATGCACCATTTGGCAAGTCTTTGGTCTTAACCTAGTCTTAAAACATGTGAATATTTTTCTATAGTCATCATTACTTAAACTTTCTTTTAGCACCCATAGGCATCAATATATACTCACAAGTCACAAGAATCTGAATACACTAAAAATTGGAGATCTGGTAACTGAGGTAAACTAATAACCATAAAACATGATAATTGCTTTTGTACTTTCTGATAAAGGTTATGCTTTAGTATGTAGTAAATATGCATTTGGTCTCACTTTCAATATCATCTCAAGTCTAACCTATTACCAACATGTACTATGGAATTATACCTCTATGGGTAATCATTGGGCCTTGAATTTCCTACTGGTCACTTGTCCATTCGATATGTCGGGAACTTGATAGGAAGGGAAGGTTACTTATTGCTCTAAGATTCATGGCATGATCTTGAGTAGAAAGAATGGTAACATTTCCTTGCCGCCCTATAGCCTCGAAATTACAAGTTTGCCGCGCTTTATACCAATAAGTAGGACTCTACTAGACACAGTTTCATAGATTACTTAGGACACTTGGACCTAGTGTTGTGATACCAAGCTTTGTCACGCCCTGAACCTAGGCCCGGATGTAACATGACACTCGATGCCTGACTACATATGACCAAGCGAACCACATGGCTTGCTAAATAAACATAGGATATACACTATTGCGGAGTTCGATTTAAAACATGAAAATTTGAATGAAGCATATAATTGTTACACCTCGTAAATTTTTGTGTAATTTTTTTCATAAGTAAACTAACGTAGGCTCGGAGAGGCCATGGAACCCCTATAAATGTAACAAAGACTTTTAACAATTGTTAAGCATGTGTCGCAAGGTTTCATGGTTAAGCGAATCAGTGTTATAACCCGTACTTTAGGGGTTAAACAAGGAGTTATTAATGTTCCAAGGATGTCATCTTCTAAGTTACTTGAATCATATAATATTCGTATCTTAAGTTTTGAAGTCAAGCAAGTTGTAAAATAAAAGTCGGCGAAAAGTATCGCAAGTTACGTTTATAAATTTTGCTAAAATTTGGTTCTAATGTTACTGAGCTTTTCTTCCAATATAATTGGATTTATGGGTGATCCACTGATCAAATTTAAGGTCTACGAGTCAACTTTCCAACGCATTAAACCGTTCGTCAATACAACGTCAGAATCGAGAGATATTCCCGTTTTTGCGAGAATGCGCAGTCAGCCTCGCCGGGAAACACATAGGCGGTTGTTGACCTGTGTGCTTGTATATATATGTATATCCACGCCATTTTCCATCATCTTTCACACCCTTCTGATCCTAGAACACTCCCAAACCCTCTCTTAATATTCCCAAGTCAAATTCATCAAATTTGATCAAGCAATTATCTTAGAATCACAAACTAGAAAGGGAAAGTATAGTACTTATGATGCTTGATGCGTGGCTGCTTGGTTGAAGTTAAGGCTAAGTGTTAGTTGGAGGTCCTGGTCATTCAAGCTATGAATACAACCTTAACTTTGTTATTAAGATTTTCATGGAAATATTTCCTAGTTTAAAGTAAAGGAAACCATGTTGTGAAGGTCCTAAAAGGGTTCATCGATGTGGCTACCTTGTGGACTGATTTTGAATGGAGTTTTGGAGGAATTCTTACTTGATTATCCTAGTATATCTTGTTGTTGTCGTTGTTAATGTTGTTATGGACATTTGAGGGTTGTTTGGAGATGGATTGGAATGGAAAATATAGGGGAAATGCTGCCCGAATCTCATTAAGTCACCTACTAGCTTAGAATGAGTTTATAAGTGTTGTATGTAGCCTGATTGTGGTGTATATCATCTTGAATATAGATTTTCAAGCTCAGGAAGTTAACGTGGGACATTTAAGTAGGTGACAAGGTATGTTAAGGCTATCCTTTCTTTCATCTTGGCATGGTCTTTATGACACGAATAAACGAACGAATGAACGAACTTCCATATCGCTCTACTCTTAGAAACATTAGGAGTACTCTAGTCTTCGATGTTCCTGTACCCCTTTTATGATTATTCCTTCTGTTCATGGGTCTTGATATTACGTATATTGATGATAGTAGCTCAAAGATGTTTATCGGAGGTAGCACGACCTTATGTCACTCCGAGAGTTCTATCTATTCATCTTACTTATGCATTGTATTCATTTATACATATGCACATTAACCCATGACCAGAAGGCGTTATATATGCATATATTATATGTATATGGGGTATGGGGAAAAGGATATGTGGTATATACCCATAACCACCTGATTAGCTAGTATACGATGATGGTGATGATAATGCCCACAGAGTGATCGATATGATATGTTACGATGGGATGCCTTCAGAGGCTTGATGATGATATGTGCACATATTTACGTACGACCTCATGTTTCATATGTATAAGCATGATACTTACATATTTCATGATTCCCAAAGGTATACAGAGATATACAGATTACATACACATATACATAACATTATGTACTTTATGACTCACAGAGATACTCAGATTTACCGAATTACTCTCCGGTCTCATATATCTTTCATGTCTCTTACATATGCTGCTTTCATGCCTTACATACTCGATACATTATTTTTACTGACTCCCCTATTGAGTGAGGGGCTGTGTTCATGTCCGCAGATCTCAGGATACAGGTTGGTGACCCATCTATTAGGATGCCAGCTCAGTGGTCAAGGTTGTTGCACTCCACTTGTTTCGGAGGTGCTAGGAGTCAGCATGGTCATATATATATGTATATACTTATGCATGGGTATGGCGGGGCCCTGTCCCGACCACATTATGTATGTTTTCCAGTAGAGGCTTGTATACAGTTATGCGCAGTCAGATAATGTCCAGACTAGATGTTTCATATGTTGTCACACAGGTGATCATGACAGCCTTGTTGGCTCATACAATATGTCCAGCATACCCATATAGATGAGTCTTTCAAACTATTTGATACAGACATGTTTACCTTATAAATCTACTGAGTATCATATGATGGCCCTATCGGCCCACCTATGTTCATAATGATGTCATAGATGTATGTCAGATAGTACTTGACTAGTACGGTCAGGTGCCCGTCACGGCCCTCCAGTTGGGTCGTGACAATAATTTAATAATAACTATTAAATTATGAAAATAATTTCGGGAATTATAAATGCGGAAGTAGTCTGAAAAGATAAAAAGTATGGCGCCATATACGTTAGTATACAATATTATACACTATTATTCAAAAATGGACTTCGTCTCCTTCCTTTAAGAAATGTTACTCTTCATTCATACTCCAGATCGTGCAAGTAGAGCATGTCTCTAAAAATTATTCCATTTCATATGACCATGATTTAAATGATATGCAATCGTACGAGTCATTCACAAGTTAGATGAAGTCCCTTTTAAGCCTTCAGTTTCAGTCCAAAATTCGAGGACGGGTGTTTCAGTCCAAAATTCGAGGACGGGTGTTTCTAAGGGGGAAGGATGTAACATTTCATATTTCTACTTTAAGGGCGTCGTAAGTTAGTCGACATAAGCTGGAAGGGAGTAAAGTCATTTATGAGGTTATAAAGGGTTTATGACATTGCTAGTGTATGACCCCGTAAGTTTGAAAATCTTTATATCGTTAGATATTATTTGATACGGTGTATATATATTTTTGTTTAAGTAAAACCTTTTAGTAAAGATTTGATAAGTATGATTTTGGGGGTAGTTACTATTATTACTACTATCGGATATGCTTTAAATTATACACATGATATGAGAATGTTTATAAATGATATTTTCTTTATTATAAAGAAAGAAACTATTATCTCATAAGAAAAGTATCTTTTCCCACTTTGGGAATTAATAGTACAAAAATTTATACTCTCGATAATAGGTTGGAAAAATTCGAATTTGATATTTCTAGATATCATAATTTTTATGATATGTTAGTGTGTTGGTTTGTTGCCATAATAATTATCCACTATTAGATAAGTTATATATATTATGAGTAGGTGGGGAGGTGTAATCATACATGTACTTAAGGGTGAGTTAGACAACTTTTGTAATGAGTCACCTATTGTGAACTAAGGGGGGTTACACGTGTAAGGTGACTAAATCACCTTATTACATCAAGATGGCAATGAAAGGGGTCCTAAATATTTTTATTGAATAAAAAAAACAAGGGCAGCAACATTTATTCCATGTAGGCAGCAATTATTATGATAAGGATTTTCCCACTTTTAACACCTGATTTTCGCTAAATTTACAGTAGTATATTTGTGTTCCTTTATGATTAGGTAATTGCAACAAAGTTGAGTACTAGAAATAGGTAATAGCTGACTTATTGAGACAATATTCCTAGAACGTCATAGCCAATTTTTCCATACATAGTTATCCACTTGTACCATTAAGGTGAAGAACCCATTTTGACGTACAAAGGATCTTCTTTCGACACTAAGTGTGGTAGCTGATTCCCCTAAAATTCTACATCGGACCTTTAAAGCTCAGATTCAAGGTTGCGTGTATAGTTGAAGGATCTACTAATTGTGGCCATTTGAAGATTGAATCAAGGTCGCGAGGCAGATACGAGTTAAGATCTTGAGGCAGTAGGTTAAGACCAGGTTGTTAAGGTTATCCTTTCCTTCTTTTGGTCTGTCCTTAATCGTAATTAAAGTGCAATAAAAAGTCTCGAACTTGTTTCCACTCATGATAACCGAGAATATCCTTGATTCTTATTAAATGCTTGATAGAAGAGCCTTTAGCTATAATGAGGGGTTATCCCTCATATATATATATTCTGAATGAGTCGTGAGTGTATGCCACGATGATGTAACACTTATGTTAACAGTTTGAGATACGAGATTACCTTATGCTATTCTACTGAGTTCAATACTTGTTTGTAATGAAAGTTTGTAGTTGTGAAAAAACTATGGCAGACACAATCCTTGACACAGTATACGATAAACTTATGGCTTCCTGAGCATTTACATATCATTTTTCCAAAATATTCTTAAGTGCTAGTTAACAGGTTAGTCACTTGATAATTGAAAGACTAAAAGTAGTTGTAAGAAATACTTATGTGATCTTGCATAGCACTGGATGGGGTTGCACTGTTATACCCCGCATGAACACAGCGTCCACAAGAAGGGACGTCAGTACGAATAATGTACTGAGTATGTAAGGCATGGATAACAACATAATTCAGATATGAAAGTAACACGAAATAAGAGAGATAACCTGTACGTCTAGATGCCTCTTGAGTCGGATGTCATACATGCTTAACTTTTAAAAAAAACATTTTTATACATATATATGGTACCGTGCCCGGCCATTAATGCTCGGTGTTATATATATAGTATCATGCCCGGCCATTAAGGCTCGGTATTATCATCATTAGCCCGCGTCCAGGGTGATATCATAACATGCCCACTGTAGTGGTATGCACATCTACGTGCCATGCCCGACCGACTATAGCGCAGCGCGGTTTGAGAAAATACATACATATATATAAAGCATGCAAGAGAGCACAATCAAAAGATACAACTATATCAGAGTGACGTAAGGTCGGTAGCCTCCGATTATATTATGGATCAATCATCATCGTTTATCCCACCTTAAAGGAACAAGGGTTATAAGGTGAGATTACCAACAATGAAGGATTTTAAGAAAAGGTCAATCATCTCATAATAATATAAAGCTCATGTACTTGAAAATCTCTATGAATAAAATCATCTCATAATAACATGAAATCAGTATGCCTTGGAGCTTTGATAAATAAATCCCTCATAATCATCATCATGGTTATCATAAAAAAAAATATTATTCATCTATAGCATCATAAAAACTTTAAAAGTCATGAATCTCTAACATTCTTGGAAATGAGGATTTTTATGGAATTCATGCATGGTTGGTAGGAAAAGAATCATGCCTTTAGAAGCTCAATAACATCATAAGGATCATGATATTTGTGGACTTCTAGCATTTGTGGAACCAAGGATATTAAGGGTATGATAGAAAGGTTTATAACAAAAGGATCATGCCTTTAGAAAGAAAGGGACTAGCCTTAACATACCTGGAGGCTTATTGTTACACCTCAAAAAATTTCATGTCACTGTGAGGTAAATAGACTAACGCAGGGCAAGATGTATATGATGTCCCTACAAGTAAGAAGGGGTACTTAACGATTCTAATTAAGATTCCAAAGACATTTGAGGCAAGAGAAGGAAGTTCGTTGAGGGAGGCGAGGTATAAGTCGTGTTTTGGAAAGGTTTTTGTAAGTACCGAGCTAATGTTGATTTAATAATGCCTTGAAGAAGAGTCATAATGCTTCTTAGCTTATTAATGAGGTGTTAAACAAGTGTTAAGAAGGTTCCATAAGGATTGGAGACCAAACGAAACGACAAGAACAAGTTTGGAAAAAGGGTGAGCTATACGACCCATTATACGGTCCATATAGTGGTCCGTATAACCGTCACAATGAGGGGTGATCATTGGCAGTATTATACGGTCACTAATACGAACCGTATAAAATTATACGGACCGTAAAAAATTATACGAACCGTATAAGGTACTGTATAATGGTTACAGAAAGGATGGGTGTTGGTGCGAATTCCACGGTCAGTTATACGGACCGTATAAGTGTCCGTATAGTCCATGATGGGTTAGATTTTTCCCAATTATAAATATAAGACCCCAAATTATTATTTTCATTTCTCATTTTCCTCCACACTTCTTGAAATCTCTAGAACACTCTATACATCTTATTAACACAAACTCAAGGGAAATCAAAGATCAAATACAAACAATTTATGGAAACAAGTGCAAGAATGCTAGCTAGGGCTAATGGAAGCTAGAAATTCCTTTGGATTTGAAGTTAGGATTTTCTCCAAGTGAAGTATTTTCATCCAAAGCTCATTCCTACCTAATCAAAGGTGAGTTTTATGTTCATTCCATGTTATTAAGAAGTATTGAGTGGTTGAATGACTTAGATTGGGAAAGAAAGTGGAAATAGAGCTCAAGTGTGGAAACAATGGTATTCTTGAATAGTAGTTTGACATGAATCACAATTCTTGGTATGTTACGAGTGAAATCTTGTTGTAAATGATACAAGTGACGTTAAAGAAGTATTACATGAGAACGAATACAGTGTTATGCCATAGTTATGGTTATGAATCATTTTGGTAAGGAATTGTAAGAATTGAATACTGTCTAGCTTAACAAAGTTTATTAATTACGATATTATGAATGTTGTTATTGATGTTTAGGAGTTTTTATCTTATTTGGAAAAAGTTGTAGAAACAAAGGAAGCGCTGCCTAATTTTCGTTAGCCCTTGGTCGCCTTAGCTTAGCTTCAAGTATGTTTCTGGATATCTAATCTTCGTACAAATGTAGAATCGGGAACTTGGAAGGAGGCGTTTAGTCGGCAAAGTTGGAGAGACGTAAAGGTATGTATGGCTAGCTCCCTTCTTTCAAAGGCATGACTCTTATTTTGTGACTCCTTTCCTACATTCCCATGATCATCTTACATCCTAGAAGATGAAGGTTAAAGGTTCTTCAGGGCTTCTTATGAGATAGAGATGAACTATGTTCCATGATAATGATGATGACAATGATGATTATAGTGATGCTATGATAAGCTCGATATTCTTATTTTTATGATTTCATTGATGTGGCTTCTTGTTAATAGTCTCACCTCATGTTCCTAGCTCCTTCAAGGTAAGACATGACGATCATGACTATTCCATAACATAATCGGAGGTTACTGACCTTACGTCACTTCGATAGAATTGTAGATTTCACTTGGACTCTCATGCATGCTCATGTTATTTTTACGTATGATTCACAGCGAGTCCTCCCCCGATGTGGTTACAGGTATATTATTCATATTCTCTCATGATGTTTATGCATTGGATCCGGGTTATCTTATATCAGTCATTATATTGCTGGTCGTATTGGGGTGAAACCCGAGCTAATTAAACCTTTTGAGGTATCTACCCCGATTGGTGATCCAGTAATAGCCAGACAAGTCTATAGAAATTGTGTGATTGTGGTATGTGATCGTCAGACTACAACTGATTTGATTGAACAAGAAATGTTAGATTTTTGATGTGATTATAGGCATGCATTGGTTTGCTTCTTGTTATGCTAATGTGGATTGTAGAACGAAAATAGTTCGGTTTCAATTTCTAGGAAAACCAGTGCTTGAATGGAAGGTTAACACAGCATCCCTAAGAGATAGGTTTATTTCCTACCTTAAGGCAAGGAAGATGATCGCTAGAGGTTATATTTATCATCTAGTCCGAGTTCATGACATCGAAGCACAGCCGCCGACTTTTCAATCCGTTCCGGTAGTAAATACGTTTTCGGATGTATTTGCAGATAAAATTCCAGGCCTTCCACCGGAATGAGAAATTGATTTTACTATTGATGTGTTGCCGGATACCGAACCTATATCTATTCCTTCTTACAGAATGGCTCCTATAGATTTGAAATAGCTAAAGATACAATTGAAGGATTTTCTTGAGAAGGGATTTATTAGACCCAGTTCATCGCCATGGGGAGCGCCTGTCTTATTCGTAAGAAAGAAAGATTGTTCTTTACGAATGTGCATTGAATATCGGCAGTTGAACAAGGTGACGATAAAGAATAAATATTCTCTTCCAAGAATCGATGATTTGTTCGATTAGCTACAAGGCGCCAAGTGGTTTTCCAAGATTGATCTGAGATCGGGGTATCATCAAGTGAGGGTTAGAGAAGAAGATATTCCGAAAACGGCTTTCAGAACTAGATATGACCATTATGAATTTCGAGTGATGTCGTTTGGGTTAACTAATGCCCCGTCAGTGTTTATGAATTTGATGAATAATGTATTCAGGACTTTCCTAGATCTATTTGTGATCGTGTTCATCAATGACATTTTGGTGTATTCTCGGTCAGAAACAGAGCATGCAGACCACTTGCGTATTGTCCTAGGAATTCTTCGGACTCGTGAGCTATATGCCAAATTTTCAAAATGTGAGTTCTGGCTGAATGCTGTGACTTTTCTGGGCTATATTATCTCAGTTGATGGTATTCGCGTAGATACCCAAAAGATTGAGGCTGTGAAGACTTGGCCAAGGCCTAAAATGCCTACGGAGGTTCGGAGCTTTCTAGGATTGGCAGGTTACTATAGGAGATTTGTGGGAGGGTTTTCTTCTATCTCTGCACCGTTGACGAAGCTAACGCAGAAGTCAGCAAAATTTCAGTGGACTGATGCTTGTGAGCGCAGCTTCCAAGAATTGAAAGATAGATTAACTTCAGCACCAGTCTTGAAACTCCCAGAAGGATCAGAAGGTTATCTTGTTTATTGTGATGCCTCTGGTGTCAGATTGGGCTGTGTATTAATGCAGCATGGGAAGGTTATAGCTTATGCCCCCAGACAGTTGAGGAAACATGAGAAGAATTATCCGACCTATGATCTTGAATTAGCAGCAGTTATTCATGCTTTGAAGATATGGAGACATTATTTATATGGTGTACATGTTGATATCTATACAGATCATAAGAGACTCCAGTATATTTTCACGCAGAAGGAGCTAAATCTACGGAAAAGACGATGGTTAGAATTGTTGAAAGACTATGATGTGAGTATACTATACCATCCGGGAAAATCAAATGTGGTGGTCGATGCTCTCAGCCGCAAATCCATGGGCAGTTTATGTGACATTCAACCGGGGAAGAAAGAACTAGTGCGCGAGCTCCATCAGCTAGCTAGTCTCAGAGTTCGTCTAATCGATTCAGGCAATGCGGGAGTTGATATTCATAACCTAACTGTTTGATCTTTCGACATAGAAGTGAAAAGGCGCCAATATGATGATCCTCACCTGAGTCACTATAAAGATACACTTCCTCAAAAAGAGAAGTCACCATTTGAGGTTTTCTGCAAATGGAGTTCTCAGGTGTCGAGGCAGGCTATGTGTGCCAGATGTGGCAGGACTATGTCGTCATATTATAGAAGAAACTCATTACTCCTATTATTCTATTCACCCAGGAGCGACAAAGATGTACCATGATCTTAAGTCAATATATTGGTGGGATGGAATGAAGAAGGATATAGCAGAATTTGTAGCTCAGTGTCCAAATTGCCAATAAGTGAAAATTGAGCATCAAAAACCAGGAGGATTGTTGCAAGCGATGGAGATTCCAACTTGGAAATGGGAAGTGATCCACATGAATTTTATTGTAGCTTTGCCTCGTTCCCCCCACAAGTATGACTCCATATGGGTGATTGTTGACAGACTCACGAAATTGGCTTATTTTCTTTCAGTCAGAACCACATATTCAACAGGAGATTATACAAGATTATATCTTAAGGAGATAGTGCGACTTCATGGTGTCCCAGTATCTATCATCACAGATAGAGGAGCATAATTTACTGCTAAATTCTGGAAATATTTTCAAGAAGGTTTAGGGACTCAAGTGAGGCTCAACACAGCATTCTATCCACAGACTGACGGACAAGATGAGCGCACTATCCAGACCTTGGAAGATATGTTCGGGCATGTGTACTGGATTTTGGAGGCAATTTGGAGGATCATTTTCCACTTATTGAATTTTCTTATAACAAGAGTTATCATTCCAGCATCTAGATGGCTCCGTATGAAGCTCTGTACGGAAGGAGATGCAGGTCGCCAATTGGATGGTTCGAAGTCTGAGAGACACAATTAATAGGTCCATAATTGATTCAACAAGCAGTGGAAAAGAGCAAGCTTATTAGAGACAGATTTTTGACAGCTCAAAGTCGCCAAAAATCTTATGCGGACAACCGCCGACGAGACTTGGAATTCCAAATCAATGATTGGGTATTCTTGAAAGTGTCGCTGATGAAAGGCGTAATGAGATTCGGCAAGAAGGGAAAGCTCAGTCCCCGATATATTGGGCCTTATAAGATTGTACGCTAGGTGGGCCAAGTGGTTTTTGAACTAGATTTACCACCAGAGCTTGAATCAGTCCACCCAGTTTTCCATGTGTCAATGCTCCGTAAGTGTATTGGAGATCCCTCCAGAATTATACCGATAGATGATGTCGAGATTACTGAGAATTTGTCTTATGAAGAGGTACCCATTTCCATATTAGATAGGCAAGTACGGAAACATAAAAATAAAGAGGTAGCCTCGGTTAAGGTCTTGTGGAGAAACAAAAACCGAGAGGAAATGACTTGGGAAGCAGAAGAAGACATGAAGTCCAAATATCCGCAATTGTTTCCAGCCGCCGGAAGAGACTCAAGATGAGACGCCATTATCATAAGATATGTAATGCTTTCTTTTAATGCTTTTGATCGTGTGTGGCCATATTTTTCTTGCCATTGCGTTGTAGCCCTGCGAGGATATGTTATTCTGGGTTGTTGTGACAGGATGGTAGTGCCATATTATAGGAGAAACTCTGGCGAAATTTCTGTAGAATTCCCGAGAACGTAACAGTCGAGGACGAATATTTTTAAGGGGGGGAGAGTGTTACACCTCGAAAAATTTCATGTCGCTATATGGTAAATAGACTAACGTAGGGCAAGATTTATATGATGTCCATACAAGTAAGAAGGGGTACTTAACAATTCTAATTAAGATTCCAAAGACATTTGAGGCAATAGAAGGATGTTCGTTGAGGGAGGCGAGGTATAAGTCATGTTTTGGAAAGGTTTTTGTAAGTACCGAGCTGATGTTGATTTAATAATGCCTTGAAGAAGAGTCATAGGGCTTCTTAGATTGTTAATGAGGTGTTAAGAAAGTGTTAATAAGGTTTCATAAGGATTGGAGACCAAATGAAATGAGAAGAACAAGTTCGGGAAAAAGGTGACTATACGACCCATTATATGATCCGTATAGTGGTTCGTATAACCGTCACAGTGAGGGGTCATCACTAGTAGTATTATATTGTCACTTATACAGATCGTATAAAATTATACGGACCGTATAATGGTTACAGAAAGGATGGGTGTTGGTGTGAATTCCACGATTACTTATACAGACCGTATAAATTATATGGACTGTAGAAGTGTCCGTATAGTCCATGATGGGTCAGATTTTTCCCAATTATAAATATAAGACCCCAAGTTATTATTTTCATTTCTCATTTTCTATCCACAATTCTTGAAATCTCTAGAACACTCTATACATCTTATTAACACAAACTCAAGGGAGATCAAAGATCAAATACCAAAAATTGTGGAAACAAGTGCAAGAATGCTAGCTAGGGCTAATGGAAGCTAGAAATTCCTTTGGAGTTGAAGTTAGGGTTTTATCCAAGTGAAGTATTTTCATCCAAAGCTCATTCCTACCTAATAAAATTTGAGTTTTATGTTCATTCCATGTTATTAAGAAGTATTGAGTGGTTGAATGACTTAGATTGGGGAAGAAAGTGGAAAATGGAGCTCAAGTGTGGAAACAACGGTATTCTTGAATAGTTGTTTGACATGAATCACGATTCTTGGTATGTTACGAGTGAAATCTTGTTGTAAATGGTACAAGTGACGCTAATGAAGTATTATATGAGAACAAATATGGTGTTATGCCATATTTATGATTATGAATCATTTTCGTAAGGAATTGTAAGAATTGAATACTGTCTAGCTTAACAAAGTTTTTTGATTATGATACTATGGATGTTGTTATTGATTTTTGGGAGTTGTCATATTATATGGAGAAAGTTGTAGAAACAAAGGAAGCGCTGCCCAATTTTCGTTAGCCCTTAGTTGCCTTAGCTTAGCTTCAAGTATGTTTCCGGATATCTAATCTTAGTACGGCTTCCCTGAACTTGGAAGGAGGTGTTTAGTCAGCAAAGTTGGAGAGACGTAAAGGTATATAAGGATAGCTCCCTTCTTTCAAAGGCATGACTCTTATTTTGAGACTCCTTTCCTACATTCCCATGATCTTCTTACATCCTAGAAGATGAAGGTTAAAGGTTCTTGAGGGCTTCTTTTGAGATAGAGATGACCTATGTTCCATGAAAATGATGATGACAATGATGATTATAGTGATGCTATAATATATTCTTATTTTTATGATCTCATTGATGTGGTTTCTTGTTAATAGTCCCACCTCATGTTCCTAGTTCCTTCAAGGTGAGACATGACGATCATGACTATTCCATAACATAATCGGAGGTTACCGACCTTACATCACTCCGATAGAGTTGTAGCTTTCACATGGACTCTCATGCATGCTCATGTTATTTTTACGTATGATTCACACCGAGCCTACATGGTCGGGCAGACACACCACTGCAGTGGGTAGCTTATACCCCGGACGCAGGAGGCTTGGACGTGGGCTAATGATGATCACACCATACCTATATGGTTGGGTAGCTTATATATGTATGATATGATATTAATTTTTTCTTAAAAAAGTTAGCATGTATGACTCCGCCTTAAGAGGCAATCAGATGCAGGTTTGCTCTACATTTCATGCTCCTTATTTCCTTATTATGCTATTGTACATGCCTTACATACTCAGTACATTGTTCGTACTGACGTCCTTTCTTTTTGGGACGTTGTGTTCATGCCCGCAGGTAGACAGAGAGACGGTGCAGACACTTAGGAGCTTTTTCAGCAGATTTATAGGAGCACTCCACTACTCCGGAGTCGCCATTTTTTGGTATATCCTTTTGTATACATATTGGGGCATGGCGAGGTCCTGTCCCGTCCTTATGATTCTAGTATTTCAGTTAGAGGCTCGTAGATACCTATATGTGGGTTGTAGGTATTATGTGACCTCTTTATTGTATTTTGTACATCATTTATGTAGTTTTGTGGGCCTATGCTTATATATGTTTTGGGAGGTATTTGGAGAACGTCTAATGATAAGTCTTGTGTTGAGAACGATGTATACCCAGGTTGAGTACAATAGTCAGCATGATAAGTGGTGCTCAGCAGTCAACTCCGGGTACCCGTAATGGCCCACTAGTTTGGTCGTGATAGTTATTTCTCGACTTTCCAACTTGCTTCCTGTCTTGAAATTTACTTAAGATCGTTCGCAATCCCGTAATCTTCATATAAAACAATTAACACTATTATTAGACTTATCCTCACATGTTTGTCTTAAGCATTTAATTCGAATCCATTTAGAATCTGCCGAAATTCGGGTAGCATCTCCCCTGTATATATGCCGAGCTTGAAATCACAATACCAACAACCAACAACAACAACAACCATACCAACATCAACAACAATATCATCAAGATTCTACAAGATAAATATGCACAATTTCATCCAAAAATTTCTTCAAACGTCAATCCATACACCAACAGTACCAACACAATAATTATAACTCTTGTTCTCATAAATATTCCTAAATCAATATTAATAAAAAGAGATTCATACCTTACTTTTTCTAGAATAGCAAAATCTTCAATGTTTTTCTTGAATCCAAGTCAACTCCAACACAAAAAAAAAAAATTATAATAGCAACTTTACGTTACCCGGACCTCGATTAATACTTCGTCACTTGAAAATTATGTAAAATCCTCACTTCGTGGTGTATATAAGCTCTCCTTTGTTAGCTGAGCTTTCTAGAGTATTTGAGAAGTTTATTATGGAGATAAAGATGGATTTTAGCCCTTATATAGTGGAGTAAAGTCGGTTGGAACTGTAGCACTGTAGCAGCGTGCGACACTGTGCATTTGCGTAGTGCAGTCCCCTGCTCTTCCCGCCTAACTTGTACCGTCCATAATTCTCTACTCTGACGTCGTATCGACGAGCGGTTTGCTGTGTTGAAACTAGACTTCATGAACTTCAATTTAGGCTTCTGCTTTGCTTCAAAATTCCTCATATACTAAAAGATATTCTTTCTCAAATTTGGGCCAAAATTGCCTCTCATATTTTTCTCCAAAATTCCAAAAACTTAATTCCCTTAATTTACTTGCTCTCCAATCCTCCCATAGCTTACTATATGAACTTAAACCCTCATAACCAAAAAAAAAAAAAAAATGGTGCACATGTTCTTGTATATCCTTGAAAGTAACTCCAGTATCCAGACTTAAAATATCCAACACTTATAAATCTTAACGTACGAAACTACGGGGTGTAACAATTATGACTTACAAGATCGTAATTCATCCTTTACTTCATTGTTACGTACTTCCCATGGCTTGTACCTTTCAAAACTTCATGGGACGTCTCCGATACTCCATTAATACGGTGAAATAAGTGGCGTGCTCATGCTCTGAAAGTGCCAGGTGTAACAGATACCACAACTTGTACACATATATATCTCGAATTTTCTCGATTTCTTCATGATCGCATGTTCGTATCATTCACCATTGTCTTATAATTTCAATTTTTTTTCCTTTGGGCAAGTCCACTGACTCATTAACCTTCTCCTTGTTGTCGGCGACCACATAATTCCCTTTAACCATTTCATTACACCTCCTCCTCTCTTTAGTCCTCATAGTTTCTTTTGTTTTCTTTTACTTATAAAACTCCTGTTTTCATTAATCATTCTTAACTCTTAGCTTAGGTGACTTTGGAGTGTTTCGTTACGAGTGTGAATCCCTTTTGACGCTGAAAATCTCTTCTTGGGGTACTTTCTTCCGTTAAATAGGCGTACCAATCATAGGTTCACATACATTCTCCTGGTTAAATCTCAGGAGTTTAAAATTTTCTCGTCGCTCTCATAAGACCTGTTTATTTCTTCTCAAGGATGCACCTTTGTCCTTTATTTATAACCTTCTTGGTTCTGGTTATGAAGACGTATAGGTTAGTTCCGGGTCCTCACATTCATCCTTTGTCGCGTACAACACTACTCTATCTCCCATTGATTTATTTAAATTTGATCCTATCGTCTACTTTCCTACTTTCATCCTAACCTTTTCCTCAAATATATATTACCTGACCCTCAATGGGCATACGTTTTCCTTGTCCAAGTTTCTCTCCCCTTCATGATATCATAACCTTCTTTTTCCTAATGCTCGTGCATACATATTTGGTCGCGTTACCGCTATCTGACTTTAATTCCCAACAAAACCCAATCCTGATTCTCTCTGTAGTGCTAGCTACCTCAATTTTGACATACAACACAATCAATACTTTGAACATGTCGTAACATCAATCATAAGGGTATACATAATACTCGATGTAGCCACTCGTGACTTATCTTTTTATCGCTTTTCAACACCTTTTCTTGCGAGATATCTCATTGTCATTTGATTTGGTCCTAAACCCACGGCTTATTATGCCTCCCCTCTTTTGACCAACTAGTAAAACTTATACCTCGCGATCATTTCGAAATTATAATTGTGAAACTCATATGCTCCTAATTTCCCTCGGCTATTCTAGTTTCTCATATTCCTTTTTCGTATGTCTAAATCTATAGGTTTTCCTAGCATATCTTTCTACGTCGTAATTGTGAATCCCGGCGATATAACTTTACTTAAAAATATTTACTCGTACTTGTACCCTGTCTCTTTGTTTAAGATAACCAACCTCGCATCCTTACTTTCCTGTAGCAACTGAATCGATCCTTGCGATATTTTATCTTCACTTGTACACCTACTCTCTTCTCTACTTACACATAAACTGACATCACACCTAATTTCTCTATCATTAAATAACCTTCACAACACCCGTCTGAAAAAAAATGAGGTGAAGCTTTCTTATAAGGATTAGCTAGAAATATACCTCATATTCCTAAGGTTGATACAATCTCTACTTCCTTCATTGGCCAAGAAACATCACATTTAGAAGTTATATAAACAATCCAGAAGACAATCATAATTACAATCCAACTTACCTAACCATTTCTCATTCTTGAGTTCAAGGTCGTCATTATTACTCGAAGTAACGTGGCCATAATAAATCTCAGAATAGTACTAACTATCAAATACTCAGAATCTCCTTGACGTCGAATGACTGGTGACTTCTAAATCCCAATGTAAACTCACTTCATACAGGAAAGTTCGATAAAATGAGTCTGTGTGCCTGTCATCAATCCGTCCTGATCTTATGTATATATATAAACTTCTAAAGTAAGCCTTTCCCCTACTCGTTAACTTCCTTTTCCATATCAATATGTTTTTGTTGTCTCTTACTCACTAATCTATAAATCGTAATACTGCATTTGAATTCTTAATGTCAAATTTCCCTATATCTTCAATAAATCTCAATTCTCTGAAATCTCGAATGCAACTCATTCCAGTTCCTTTAATTACTAATCATTTTTACCCTCCAGGGTTATTCCCTTACATTAAATTAAAATCATTCTAAAACTTTTCTTTGAAAGCATCTCATAATTGTTCATTCAATCATGACTTACCAAACATCTGATTGTCACATTTTCCCTTCATTCTTTCTCTATAGCATAGACATTCAAGCAATTCAATTTGTAAAAAATTTCGGTAGAGTTTCCTCTATACTTCTTACTGCCTCATTCCTTTTGGAGTATCAACTTCAATTCTCATCAATTACCTCGCGGCATAATCAACTTCTTATCCACAATCAAAACTTTTAGGGTTAGAATCAGGGACATCATATCCTATAATTTAGCTCTACAACATGATCTAAGATGAGAAGGAAGGGTCAATGGTTCCTAAATTCCTTGCAGCCTCTTGTTTATAAGTGTGGCGCACTTCACACCTATAAACAAGAGTCTACTGGACACGGCTCGTAGACACCCCCTTAGACAAACTCCTCTGATACCACTTTTGTCACGACCTAACCAGAGGGCCATGATGGGCACCCGGAGCTAACACACCGAGCACCTCTAAACATACGTCTTATAATCATTTCCGGGTGGACCATAAAGATAGATCATGTATATCATAATCAGTAAGGAGATATGTCACAACATAACGACACATCTCTATATAATCTTCAACAATTATGCTCATCATCACCAGCCGACAAGGCTACTAAAATGTTATACAACGATATGACCCAATAGGGTTATCAAACGTCTAACTATACACACATGTCTACGAGCCTCTACATAGAATACAAGTGACCATAAAGACCAATACCAATAGACTGCAGCTCCGAAGTAAGTGGAGTTCTCCTGAGAATCCACTGATAAAGCACCTACGGATCTGATCCGTCTCCCTACCTACCTGTGGGCATGAGCGCAGCGTCCATAAACAAAAGGACGTCAGAAAGAATAATATACTGAGTATGTAAGGCATGAATAACAACATAAACAAGAATAAAGAAGCATGAGATAAAGAGATAACCTGTATATCTGATTGCCTCTTAAGGCGGATACCATGCATGAAAACTTTAACATTTTAAATCAACTTTATATATATTGTTAGAACCCATATTTTTGTATAGTGGAATAATCCGGATTTAATTATGATAAGTTAAGGACAAAAAAATTATTTCGGGATACAAAGTCGGGATTCTTGACCTTCGATTTTATTTTGAGATATATGTGGTGCATGAATTTATTGGTATGGAACAATTAGGAAAATTTGGGACCAAAAGTGATAAAAATTGGAAGATAAAAATTATTCACAATTTCCATGGTTGGCCCACACAAATGGTGTTCAATTTTAATTGGTCCACCACATTGTGTGGGCCACAAACCATAAGAGATATTATGGGGACTTAAAAAGATGACCTTAAGTCATCTCCTCACCATTCTATACTTAGCAAAAAAAAAAAAAAACAAAACAAAAGTGGAAGAACCAAGGGGGAGCTCACGGCTAGGAGCAAGAAAACCAACCCCCATTTCTTTGCCTTCAAAAATTAATTTCTTGGTGTTACCCCACTATATTGAAGTCCCTAAGTAGCGTGGAAGAGTTGTTTGGGTCATCTAACCATTCATTGTATCCAATTGCAAACCCTAGGCTATTGTAAAGTTGAAGAAGAAAAGGTAAGATTTGATTTTGTTTTTGCGTTATGAAGGTTATATCCATGTTGTAGTATGTTATAATGGAGGAAAATCATGAAATATGAAATGTTGGAGGTGAGTTGTGTATGTGGAGCTTGATCCGTGTAAATGGGTGTTGTTGTGTTGTGATTGAAATTATGAATTAATGCCTAGTTATTTGATTATGATCATTGTAAGGTGAAGAACAATTTAATGCCCAAAGAGTCTTTTAGCTAATGTTTGGCATTTTATGGCTTATTTTTAGATCGTGGGCAGCCCGAATCATAGTTTGGACTTAGCTTGAGTTGGATCATATTGGAGAGCGTTTGAGGTATGTAAAGCAACCTTCCTTCTTTTGGCATGCCTTAGTTTCACATAGGCTAGATTAGAGCTTTAAGGGAATTCCAAATTCGAGATCCGAGCATGTTATGATCCATATATATATTCTTTGGCACTCTTATGTATGTTTTTATGAAATATGAACCATGATGTATTTGAACTAATCGCTTTCCGAAATTCGCATAGAAAATGTTCACTTTAAGGAATTTTGTAATCTCTGAATGCCATATTTTTCGCATAGAGGCTCGGATCGCTCCAATAATTTTTATAGGAGTTTGCTTGATGTATAATGGGTATGTTTTTCATAGGCGGGCTCAGTTCGGGTCTATACTCGTCCGTGGGTCCCGCGACGCCCTTTATGTAAATTCGACAACTTTGAATCAAAAAGTGATAATTATTATTCCGATTTCGAATATGACTATTTTACTTATCCTTCGGATTTATAATAATGATTTTATGCATATGATTCCTCACTACTCCGCTCGTGCCTACTATGATATCGTTCGCCGGTTCCCGGGCCGGTTCTGTTGTCGTGCGCTTTTTGATACATTCCGGTGTTATGCTGTGTTTATGGTTCACCGTGCTCCTCGCTCGAGGGCCGGGTTCCACTTATGTTTGGCGTTATGCTGTGTTTGGCGTTATGCTGTGTTGTGATGTGTGACGGGGATTCGGAGATTTGAAACTTTCTGGTGTTATGCTGTGTTGTGGCGCCATCGACAGGCGGGCGACCACATTTTCCAGTGCCCTATGCATAATTTATACTTTGGAAATAAACATTTTGATATGTATTATTTTCTATATATCTGATTCGATTATTATTCAGATTTATTTCTGTACCTTCTGCTTTGCATACTCAGTACATATTTCGTACTGACCCCCTTCTCCGGGGGCTGCGTTTCATGCCCGCAGGTACAGACGCACAGCCTGGTGATCCACCTGTTTAGGACACCCTTTCTGCTATTCGGAGTGCTCCTCTCTTTCCGGAGCTTATACTTTTGGTATATATATTTATTAGTGCATTTGTATATATTCGTTCATGGGTACGGCGGGGCCCTGTCCCGTCATATGATTATGTCGGTCTGTTTAGAGGTCTGTGGACATGTTTGTGGGTTAGGGTCTTTCTGTATGGATGTATGTACATGTCGTTTGGGCGATCCCATACGCCGAGGCGGCCGGTCCGCATATGTTGTTTGGGCGATCATATACGCCGAGGCGGCCGGTCCGCATATGTTTATATATTGCTTGGGTAGCCCTGTGTGGTTTTTTTTGGTATTTTTTGCGTGCAGGGTATATTGGATAGTCCGTAAAACAAAGGAAACTCTGCCGAAATTTTCTGGAAATTACCTAAATTTGAAATAAAGTCTTGTCGGCTTCCGCCATATACTAGAATGAGTTGATAGAATTTGAGATAATATTTGATAGATGGGTTCGGGTGCCCAGATCGGGCACTAGTCACGGCCTACGGGGTTGGGTCGTGACATATATATATATATATATATATATATATATATATATATATATATATATATATATATATATATAAGTAAATTGTCCGACCATATAGGTATGGTGTTATGCTGCCCGACCATATAGGCACGATGTTATCATCATTAGCCCGCGTCCGAGCCTCTCGCGTCCGGGGCAATCATCTCATGCCGCCCACTATTGGTGTCTGTTACTACCTTATCGGACTGACGTAAGGTCGGTAACCTCCGATTTATATTATGGAACAATCATCATCTCTATATCTCACCTTGAAGGAACAATTATCATAAGGTGAGATCAACAACAATGAATAAAATCAAGGAAATCATGAAATAAGCTCAATAATCTCATAATAGCATCAAATTCATAAGCTTTGGAATCTCCAAAAATGGCATCATCATCATGGAACATACATATCTTTAGCATCATAAGAAAATCTAAGAATCATGAACTTTTAACTTTTTGGGAATAAGGATGTTTTGGAAAACATGTATGGGTTCATAAGAAAAGAATCATGCCTTTCGAAAGAAAGGGTTTAGCGTTACATACCTTTTTGGTCTCCTACTACTTAACGCTTATCCTTCCAAGCTCGTGAATCTACATTCAATAGAATTCATACTACTATTAGGCTTATCGTCATATGCTTATCTTAAGTCTTCAAATTAAACCCCTTTAGAATCTTCCAAAATTTGGGCAGCATCTCCCCTGTTTATATCCCTAGCCCGAAATTACAATACCAACAACCAACACAACAACAACAACACTAGCACCAACAACATCATCATCAATAACAAAATATTCCATAAAACATCCCACACGATGTTTATCAACATACAATAACAATATACACTTCTTTTCTTCCCAATCAAGGAGCATAATCTCGTCAATCACCAACAACATTAGATACCAACCATATACATGGAAATTAGCTCAACAACATGGCTACAACATGCTCAAAACAGCCCATAACTCAACAACTACAACACAACAATTTATGACCTTTCTTCCATAACTATTTTCACTTTTAAGACTTATTAAACCTTCAAATCAACTCAAGATAAGAGATAGGATGAAGAAAATACCTTATACTTGAATAGCGTTAGCCATACCAACTTTCTTCAAGACCAAACTCACCACAACATCAAGTAGAAATAAGAACAATCACTTTTCATGAAGTAGTTTGGTGTTATCTTGTTGAATTCTTGATTTAAGAGGCTATAAGTGTTTAAGAGAAGTGTATAGATGTGCTTATAACTCAAAAAAAAGTGTAAATGATGAAAAAAAGGAATAATAGGGTATTTATACCCTTTGAAAGTCGGTGGAACCGACTTTCTAAGTGGGGCCCGGGGGAAGCCATTTGGCAGCTTAGAGACTTATCTTGAAATGCCCATAACTCCCTACTCCAATGTCGTTTTGACGAACGGTTTTTTGTGCTGGAAACTAGAGTTCCTGAACTTCATATGACCCAGAATTGCTGTCCAAAATTCTGCCGAATTTTTCCAGATTTTCGACAAACTTATTTTCTTCGATTTGCTTGGTCCCGGAATCATCCGAAACTCTCCATACGTGATATTTAGCATTAATTATACTTGATAATGGTCATGTCCTTTGGTTCCAAGGTTATCCTTCCCGGTTACGACTTACGAGATCATAATTCATCCTTTACTTCATTGTTACGTACTTCTCGTGGCTTGTACCTTTCAAAAATTCATGGGATGTCCCCGATACTCAATTAATACGGTGAAATATGTGGCGTGCTCATGCTCTGAAAGTGCGAGGTGTAAAATCAAGAGGGCATTTTTATCACTTTGCAGCTATCATTGGTCACCTTTTACACTCAACCATCCCTTTTCTTCAGATTTCACAATTATAACACAGTCTAAGCTACAGTACTCAAGGAAGTAGTGGGAAAAAAAGAGGGATTCAAACAAAAAGATCAAGACAAAAATACGGCTTACAAACGAAAGGATACAGGGTCAAAGGGCTAACTAGTGGTACAATTTCTGAAAAGGCTAAAAATCTCAAGACCTATCAAAGAAAGCCTATCGTCATCTTCTAAACAGAGTTACATCTTTTTATTTCGCTTCAATAACATGCAGGGCAAGTTCTAGACTAAGCTGTTAAACATGGAATATAGGCAAGAATTCCTCACCACACATGGCACAAGTATCAATCAAGTGGATCAATTTTACTCTAGGACAGATAGGATCATGACGAACTACAAAATAAGAATAAGCTATTCACAGAGTCAACCCTGAGTTAAGTGTCAGAAGTCCACTATCTTTTTCATTACTCAAGCACTCACAGGAAAGTATAACTCAAGCTCAGGCCCGAATATGATAGTATCAAACAAGTCAAAAGGGTCTTTCTTCTTTCTCCTTTACTACTCCTAAAAATAAAAATTAATCCTAAAAATAAAAAAAAATTACCTGGTTCAAAAGTCCCCCCTAGGGAAAGAACTGAAGCCATAAGAAAACCCAAGGGGTGGATGATCTATGCCGCTAATAAAAACAAAAACTATAAACGAAAATAAAAGACAGACCAAAATAAAATCTTTTTAAATTTTTCATGATTTGTTTTTAATATATAAGGCTAAGAAAAAAAATCTTATGACATAATCATCCTTGACCTCAAAATCGGGAGTACTCACCTCACACTTAAAAATATGCATTATCCTTGATGCATGTATAATAGAGAAAAATTAAAACAAGGGTGAGAAATACTCCATGAGATCCTCCAGGGCCTAGCTAGCAGCATAATCCACAACATTAAGGGTCGGGAATACCCCAAACTTAAGCCTTAACATGCTCCTCAACTTTCAACTTCGGGTACTCTGACTTCCTCTAATCTGCAAAACAAAAACAAAAACAAAAGAAAACGTGAAACTATAAAAATAAAAATCTAAAATTATTACACATCAGGTTGCCTCCCAACAAGCACCTTAGTTAATGTAGCGGCACGACATGATTCAACTTTTTCCTCCACCTCGAACTGATGAATTGTACCGCCAATTTGGCATCAAATTTTCTATCGCGCTTCAAGGGTAGTGGTGTGAAAATAAAGGAACCAAGCAATAGGTGTCACATCTTGCACTTCTTGGCCCTTAAGTGAGGAATGTTGTTTTGCCTTTTTCGGTGTGGCAAATTTCAGAATGTAAGGCTCTTGTTCCTCATATGTACGATTGTTTATCGGCGTGGAGGGCTCGATTTCCATGTCGCCAACCAAACATAATGTAGAAAATTGTTTAGAATGAGGACCAACAAGCCCCAACTCTAAAATTGCATTATTTTTTACATCCTCGCTTTTGTATACTTCCTCAACATATATTACAAACATTCCACTCAAACTATTGGGAAGGTGCACACAACCCATTCCAGGAAATATTTTGACAGTGTTTCCACAAGTGGGGTTCTCCACAAATCAGACACGGATCACCAAAATAGGAAAAACCAATATTCGACCAATTTTTACTCCAAGATGCCATGTCAAGAAAGCTAACCAAAATATTAATTAAAAATAAAATAATAATAATAATAATAATAATAATAATAATAATAATAATAATAATAACCTGAATTGACAAAAAGAAAAGTCTAATCTAGAAAAACAGTTAATTTCTAAGTCCCCGGCAACTGCGCCAAAAACTTGTTGCTCCCAAATGCACACGCAAGTATAAGTGGTCCTACAAGTAATATAGGATTTAAAGTCTAGACATCACACCCACAGGGACTTATGATTAGCTATTTACTAAATTAAACTAATGCTATTATCTAAACAAGAAATAAAATTCAAATTAATATTTATAAACTAAATAAAAATAAGAAAAAGCAAATAATGAACTTCAACCAAGAAAGAGCGGATTTTTATCGGAGAAGAGATAGATCTAAGGCTATGACCACTAAAAATCTAGTTGAGTCTTCAAATTGTTCTACCTACGGGTTACTAGTTGATGGGTTGATGTTAACTTTATGAGTATCTTCCGAGTTGTTCAAAAGCTTGTAGATGCTGCTATAACGCCTATATTCGTATGGTCGTCAGAGGTAACAAGATCGCATTTACTTCTCCGTATTCAGCTAAGCAAGGCTAAAGAGTATATTCCTATCCTCATTAGCGAAACGATTAATAGAACAAGCTCTATTTATTCTTATTACGCATGCAAATTCCCTATCCCTAGTTCAATTCACACGCCACAGATAGTGTCTAATTAGTGATCAAGTAATTAAACAATTAAGCACAAAAATAAATAAGCAACATAAAAATATGGAAATTTAATAGACAGAAATGATAATCAAACGTCAACTTTCATGTTTATGTCAAAACCCTAGAACTAAAGAGTTTAGCTCCACATAGACATGGAAGAAAAACAACAAATCGTTCGAATAAAAATGTCTAAAATAAGTATTACAGAGAAGAGAAGGTAAAACCCCGTAACTTCGGCCTCCACGGCTGCTCTAAGCTCTCTGTAGGTCAAAAGTTATGAACTAAGGGTTTCAAGTTTTCAGAAGTTATGTAAAAATCGTGTAGAATATGTATTTATAGAGTACTAAAAGGCTAGGGCTTTTTAAAACCAAATCCAATTCGGACCGGGAACAATTGTGGGCTAAGCCAAATTAAGTTCATAGGCGGCAATTTCTCCTACTTGCACTTTCGCATCTTTGGTTGGGTTTGTGAAACAATAAGAGGATTGGAAGGGCGAAGACATGATAGAGAGGGAACAAAGTAAGAAGGCCCGATCCGCAGGTGGTTTCACTGGTTCGTATGATGGAGGGCAACGGAAAGGTAATTCTACACCTCAACAGTCTATTTCTCAGTTTAATGGGGGTGTTCCATCTGGTGGACAACGTCAGAGGAACAATAATAAGAATGGATATTCACACGGTAGTAACCGACAAGCGTCTAGATGGGAGGATCATATTTGTCACCATTGTGGTATAAGGGGTCATATCAAGAAATACTGCAGGAAGTGGCTTCATGAAATGGCTAACTCTTCTGGCTAGAGGAATAATTCACCTGATGGTAATGTCAACAACACTCCTAATGCTCGTGGTAATGGGGCTGGTAAAGCGGTTGCTAACACCGCTAATGGAGGATAAGCTCAACTTTATGGTTTGACTCGTAGAGAGGCGGCTGAAGACCCTGATGATGTGGGCACGGGTATTTTAACTATATGTTCTCGTAAGGCGCATCCATTGACTGATTCAAGTTTGACTCTTCATTATAAAACTCTGTACTTTGTCCTTGACTATGGTAGAGAACCCAAATAGTTAGTGCCCCAACATTACTTCTAGGATCTATAATATTGTGTGGTGTAGTTAAGGATTGTGAGACTACTTCTGATTTGTTGGAAATAGGAATAGAGGACTTTGAGGTGATTATGGGTACAAACTGGCTTACCAAGTGTTATACAATTCTATATTGAAATAGTTAGGCTTGTAGTTCTAGGTGAACCCATTATAGATTGAAAGAGTAATATCGTTAAATCTCGAGGTAGACTATGGGTGTAAATCCCATATTCCATGCTTAGGCTTGTCTGGTTGTTGTAGGAGCCCCTGTGAGCACCATATGGTTATTGTTAAAGAATTATATAAGTTTTTTTTTGTTATCTTTCCATACAATGAATCACTGGTGAGAATTCGAAAGTTTGAGGGTTAGCGAAAATCTTAGGCCATAACCCTCATTCGAGGACGAATGATCTTAAGAAGGGGATAATGTAACACCCCGTAAACTTGAACTAGGTATTAATGTGTAAAAATATAGTGTTAAGATGATATTTTATCTATATGAATCCATTCTTGATAAATTCGGGTGGAAGATGGTCGTTTTAAAGTCAAACCAACAATTGAAGTTCTTAAGATCTCTTAAATTCGCCTAAGTTTTGGTAGGTCAGCCTTCTAGGCGATTTTCATGAAAATGTGTTGAAAATTTGGAAAAACTTCCTTGATGAAAGTTGTATATCTTTGAAATATCTTTCCAATTGTAGGTCACTCAGCTTAAGACAAGTTACGTACAAAAGGTTATGTACATTTTACTGAAGCCTGTCTTCGCTGGAAATTTGACCTGTGTTACGGTGAGACGTTACGAACCGTGTCACGTGTTACCATAATGCCTCAAAAATCACCAGAACACTCTGGAAATTTCCACTAAAGGACGGTCCAAATGACGGTCCGTAACACGAAGGATAGCCCGTCCTTTGGGGGCGTCCTTTGGCTTGTTTTCACCAGAAAAATATAAATAAGGCACTTGTTTTATTTATTCCTCCACTTTCTGAAACCTAAAAACGAAAATCATTCCTCCAAGTCTCCAAATCAAAAGTAAGAACATCTTTGACATTATTAATCCATTCTAGCATCAAATCCCCGATTCTTAACATGATTCTTGTGACCAAAACCTAGGGTTTGCAACATAATTCTTCCCAAAGTGATTCAAGCTAGGGTTTGGGTGTTCTTCATTCGAAAAGTGAATTGTTAAACTTTGTTTAATGTGTTAAGGTATGTCTCCCTTTTGAAAACTTATTTTGAATGAAAATCACTTTTTGAAACTATTGTTATAAATTTCATTCAAGATTCTTTAATGAATGAAAATAAAAGTAATCCTTTCATGTTTCTTGAACAGTAATTCATGTCTAAATGGTGGTTAATATGTGTGGGGGGACAAACCCACATTAAACCCAGATTGTAACAAACCCTATATATGTATGTGATATTATGGATGTTTTCCACTATAAGAGATGCTTAATAATGATGGTTAAGGGTTGGTAATGATATTCTCATTGATGAATTAGGACATGGAAATCTTTCGTAAAGAAGTTATAAGTTTTCAAAACATTGATTGGAATGACTTATTTTTTCAATATGGCATAATGAACCTTAATGACAATTTATGATGTGACTACATTACAAATGAATTATGAATTGGCTTCTATGCTATGAAAACTGGTTGTTGTGTTTTGCCTAGCTACTCGGGAGAAAGGGTAGCCACTATGGATGCTAGTGTGATAATTCCTAGCTATTCGGGAGGAAGAGTGGCCACTTCCGGGTTTGCTACCTGGGGTGTGATTATGCCTATCTATTCGGGAGGAAGGATAGCCACCATTAAATTTCATATTCCAGTGTGATGTGTTGGTATGAATAGGGAACCTCAAAGTTCATCCCTTCGTTATGATTGATTTTGGGCCTATATTGGCAAGTGTGATATTCCTAAAGTTTAATGGAATTATTGTTAATAATCATGATCAACTTAAATGGAATATTTGGAGGTTGGAACTTGACAAGGACTTTATAACGTATTTTGGTAATTGTCTTTCATAGAGATAAACAAGCTGAATAACCATTTCCATGTTGTGTCACTATCCTCATAACTGATTTCTTTATTTGTTACTACACTTTATTTTCATATCACTTGTTGTCCCCGAGAGATTCACTGAATACGAAGTACTCAGGCATCCCATAGTTATTTTTGATGGTATGTTAGGTAATGAAGAAGAGCAGGTTCGCGACATTCAGAATGTTTAGGAGAACTTGCTGATGCTGCTGATTTGGTGAGCCCACATGCTTGTTCGTGGGACACCCCATTTATTGATTCCATTTATTTATATTAGTTTCCGGGCTGCGTCCCGATGAGTTAGACCTTGATTTCCTTTTCTTAGAAGCTCCTTAGTATACATTCGAATGTGGGTAGAAGAAGAGTTATTGTTTAACTCTTTCGGGCACACTCTAATGTTTTGGGTTGAATTAAGTAAATTATCAAGGCTTCCGCTGATTTTATTCTTACATCATGACTTATTTAAATTTATTTTGATAAACTGTTTGTGGTGAATATTGAACCTGGGGGTTTAAGTGTTGTTATTGCATCTTTTAGGTTCTTCTGAAGTTGTTCATGGCGTCGAATGTTGGTCACGTCTAGGGTGGGTTTTGGGGTGTGACATATAGGAAGGGGTGGAGCATCCAGCTCAAGCAGTCCTCAAAACCGCATTTATGCACTAGCTGGTATACAGGATCGTGAGTCAACTCCTGATGTTGTCACAGGAATATTATCAGTCTCCTCCTACGATTTATATGCACTAATTGACCAAGGTTCCACTTTATCATATGTTACTCCATTTGTTGCCGGCAAGTTTAGGATAGAACCCCAGTCGATTCAACCTTTTGAGGTGTCTACGCCAGTTGGGGATCCAGTTATAGCTAGGCAAGTATATCGAGGTTGTGTAGTGGTAGTTTGTAGTCACCATAGCCTAGCAGATTTGATTGAGTTAGACATGATTGATTTTGATGTTATTATGGGTATGGATTGGTTGGCTTCCTGTTAGGCTAATGTCGATTGCAGAACGAAGATAGTTCGATTTCAGTTTCCAGGCGAGCCAGTCATAGAGTGGAAAGGTTATGCTGTTTCGCCAAGTGGTAGGTTTATTTCCTACCTTAAGGCAAGAAAGATGATCAAATAAGGGTACATTTATCCCCTAGTTCGGGTTTAGAATATACAAGCCGAGTCACCGACCCTTCAGTCTGTTCCTGTGGTTAATGAGTTCCTAGAAGTGTTTCCAGATGAGCTCCCAAGCATCCCACCAGAGAGAGACATTGATTTTGCTATCGATCTATTACCGGATATACTTAGCCAATATCCATTCCTCCTTATAGAATGGCACCTGCAGAGCTAAAGGAACTAAAGGAGAAATTGAAGGATTTACTTGAGAAGGGCTTCATTAGGCCCAGTACATCGCTGTGGGGAGCACCGGTATTAATTGTAAGAAAGAAGGATGGCTCTTTGCGAATGTGTATTGATTACAAGCAATTGAATAAAGTGACTGTAAAGAATAAGTATCCTCTTCCCAGGATTGATGATTTATTTAACCAGCTATAGGCTGCCAGGTATTTCTCGAATATAGATTTGAGATTGGGATATCATCAGGTTAGGGTGAAGGAGGAAGACTTTCCAAAAATGGCATTTAGGACTAGATATAAGCATTATGAGTTTCGTGTTATGTCATTCGAGTTAACTAATGCTCCAGCTGTGTTCATGGACTTGATGAATCGCCTATTCAAGCCCTTCCTAGATCTATTCGTGAATTTATTATAGATGATATTCTAGTTTATTCACCGTCAGAGGCTGAACATGCAGAACATCTACGTGTAGTGCTTAGAGTTCTTCGAGGCAGAGAGTTGTGTACAAAGTTGTCTAAGTGTGAGTTCTGGTTGAACTCTGTGGCTTTTCTCGGTAACATTATTTTGGATGAAGGCATTAGAGTAGATACTCAAAAGATTAAAGCTGTAAAAAATTGGCCAAGGCCCACGACACCAACAGAGATACATAGTTTCTTGGGTTTGGTTGGTTATTATAGAAGGTTCGTAAAAGGATTTTCTGCTCTTTCAGTCCCATTGTCCAAGTTGACTCAGAATCAACTAAATTTCAGTGGACGGATGCTTTTGAGCGGAGCTTTCAGATATTGAAGGACAAGTTGACCTCAGCACCTGTCTTGACTTTTCTAGAGGGAACATATGGCTATGTAATTTATTGTGATTCTTCAGGTACTGGTTTGGGCTGTGTATTGATGCGGCACAGTAAGGTTGTTGCTTATGCTGCTAGACAGCTGCAGAAGCACGAAAAGAATTATCCAACCCATGATCTTGAGCTAGAGGTAGTGATCCATGATTTGAAAATGTGGAGACATTATTTATATGGTGTCCATGTTGACATCTATACTGACCATAAGAGTCTCCAGTACATCTTTAGGCAGAAGGACTTGAATTTACGACAGAAGCGATGGCTGGAGTTGCTAAAGGATTATGACGTTGATATTTTGTACCATCCTGGGAAGGCCAATGTAGTAGCCGATGCTTGTAGTCATAATTCTATGGGTAGCTTAACATATTTGCAGCTCGAGAAGAGAGAGCTAGTCTGTGATGTTTGTCAGCTAGCCAGTTTGGGAGTCCGGTTGATAGAATCAAGTGATACTAGAGTTACAATTTAGGATATAGTGATGTCATCTTTGGTAGCGAAGATAAAGGAGCGTCAGTACGAGAATCCTGCTTTAGTTCATTACCGGGATACAGCTCCTCAAAAAGAAAAAAATCCTTCGTGATCACAAGAGATGGGGTACTCAGGTATCGAGGTAGGTTATGTGTTCCTAATGTTGCAGGCCTTCATTGGCAAGTTATGGGGGAAGCCCATTATTCTCGCTATTCTATCCATCCGGGCACAACAAAGATGTATCATGATCTCAACGAAGTGTATTGGTGGGATGGAATGAAGAAAGATATAACAGAGTTTGTTGCTCAGTGTTCGAATTGTCAGCAAGTTAAGATAGAGCATCAGAAGCCTGGAGGTTTATTGCAAGTTATGGAGATTCAGACATGGAAATGGGAGGTAATTAATATGGATTTCATTACAGGTTTGCCCTGTACTTACCGGAAGTATGACTCAATATGGGCCATAGTTGATAGGCTTACAAAGTCCGCTTCATTTCCTACCTATCAGGACTACTTATTCACCTGAAGACTATGCAAAGCTCTACCTTAGAGAGATTGTGCGACTTCACGGTGTTCCTACAACTATTATTTCAGATAGAGGAGCTCAGTTTACAACTAACTTCTGGAAATCCTTTCAGAATGGATTAGGGACTCAGGTAAGTCTTAGTACTGCATTTCACTCGCAGACAGATAGACAAGCGGAGCGTACTATACAAACACTTGAAGATATGCTGAAAGCATATGTACTTGATTTTCAAGGTAGTTGGGATGAACATTTACCCCTTATTGAGTTTGCATATAATAACAGTTACCATTCCAGTATCCATATGGCTCCTTATGATGCTTTATATGGACGGAGATGTAGATCCCCTATAGGATGGTTTGATGTTGGAGAAAGTAAGTTAGTCGACCCAAATTTGATACAGCAAGGAGTTGATAAAGTGAAAGTGATTCAAGAAAGGTTACTAGCGACGCAGAGTCGGCAGAAATCCTATGTAGATAATCGGCGACGCAAGTTAGAGTTTGAAGTAGGTGATTGGGTTTCCCTGAGAGTTTTGCCTATGAAGGGAGTAATGAGATTTTGCAAGAAGGGTAAGTTGAGCCCTCGGTACATCGGGCCATATAGAATCATTCGTACAACGGGTAAGGTATCATATAAGTTAGAACTACCTTCTGAGTTGGAGTCTATACATCCGGTATTTCATGTATCTATGCTCCGCAAGTGTATAGGAGATCCCTCAAGAATTGTACTGGTGGATGATATCCAGGTGACCGAGTAGCTATCCTATGAGGTGACCCCAGTGGAAATATTGGATAGGCAGGTTCATCATTTGCGAATGAAAGATGTGGCCTCTATTAAAGTACTCTGGAGAAATAATAATGTTAAAGAAATGACTTGGGAATCTGACGAGGAGATGAAGGATAAGTACCCGTACTTATTTTCGTTGTCCAAGGAGGCTCAATGTGAGTCATCATTTCCCCCAGGTATTGGTTTTATTTATAGTTATTGTGATTGGTCGTGTGAGGCCATGGTGTTGTATATTGTAGCATGTGGCCCTGTGTGGCATTATTGTGGGTTGTTGTGTATAAGTTGGATTGGTATATTTACAGGGAAAACTCTAGCGAAATTTCTGTAGAATCCCTAAGAGTTTAACATTCGAGGACGAATGTTTCTAAGGGGGGGGGGGGGGGAGAATGTTACACCTTGTGGTTTTGCGCATCGAGATTTGAAGTACGTTGGTGTCATAATTTTGGACATCGAGATTTGTTGCAAAAACATATTAGGTTGGGCATGTTGGACTTGTGTTTATAGATGGATCAAAGCGAGAAGGTTCATCAAGAGTTGTTTATGGATAATATGGTGTATAGGTCATGTAAGTGGGATATAATCCGTATTTTAAGATATGGATCATATTTAAGAATACAAAAATCTTGCAGAATAGCAGAATTTTTAGGTGGTATTATACGGCCAGCAGGTTGGCCGTATAATAATATGGAAAGGATATTGAATTTTATCAGAGAGTCAAAAATGATGATGGCATTATACGACCAAGTTATACGGACCGTATAATGTTATACGGATTGTATAATGTTATACGACCAGTAAGTTGGCCGTATAATATTAGACGGCCAAGTTATACGAACCGTATAAGTTGAGTCGGTGGATAGTTTCAGAATTTAAGTATGACGTCCCCTTTTCATTTTAGTCATTCTAAACACACTTCTTAGTTCAAAAGAGCTCTAGAAACTTCTCCAAAAATATCCCAACACTTTTCCAAGCCAAAATAGAGGAAAAAAGTGGAGATCAAAGTATCTAGGGTTACATGGGGAGATTCAAACTTGATCCTTCTTCTTGTAAAAGCTTTGAAGGGTAATTTTAAGGTGAAGTGACTTTGGATGTGGAAGTGTTTTGAGGTAAGATTTCATCTTAGTTTTATGCTTATGAGTTTATCTTGTGATTATGTTAATATTTGGGGAAGGGAAATTGGAGGAAAGAGTTCAAATATGAGGTTGATGACATTTTAGGGTTTAAATGAACTTGAGCCATAATTATTCGCATGTTTTGAGTATCACTTTGTTATGAGGAACGATAATGATGATGAGGAAGTGTTGTATACGAGTGTATAAGGGGTTATGTTGAAGCTGTTGTTATAAATTGATTATGAAAGGAGGTTTTAGGTTTGTAATGGATATTATTGGAGTGAAACTTATTGATCATGGAATTGTGGATGTTATTGTTGTTTGAGAGTTGTTTTGTAATATGGTGGAATTCGGTAAATTAGAGGAAGTGCTGCTCAAGTTTCTTTAGCTCATCAATTATTCTAGTGGGACTTGGGAATATTTTCTAGACTTAATCTTAGTATGAATTCTCTTGAATGTAGTTTTTACGGGCTTGGAGGAAAACGTTTAGTGGTTAAAAAGACATAAAGGTATGTTCAGGATATCCTTTCCTTCATTTTTTCCATGATCTTATGATATGAACTAACCAGCGAGCAAACGAGCATCCATATCACTCTACTCTTAGAAGTACTAGGAGTACTTCAGTCTTTGATGTTCCTATACCCCGTTTATGATTGTTCTTTCTGTTCATGGGTCTTGAGATTTCTTATATTGATGATGTTAGCTGAAAAGATGTTCATTGGAGATAGTACGACCATATGTCGCTCCGACAGTTCTATGCATTCAGTTTATTCATGCATTACATTTATGTACAAATGCACATTGACCCGTGACCAGAAGGCGTAATATATGCGTATATTATATGTATTTAGGGTATGGGAAAAGGGATAGGCGTTATATACGCATTACCACCTGATCACCTAGTGCACAATGATGATGATAAATGAATCGGGCTACACGTTCCGCAGTAATGTATATGGAGATGATGATGGCCGCAGAGAGGCTGATGGGATATGATATATGGATCGGGCTGAATGTTCCTCAGCACTGTGACCTACATACATATACATGATTTTCATGGAGAGCATGCATATCATGCACCCTTAGAGGCACTTTCAGTTATACAGAGTTATTCAGATGCTTAGAGATATTCAGTTATGCAGATGTATTCAGATTGCCAGTTTGATCTTTGAGATTCAAATTCCTTTCATGATCCTTATGTTTATGTTACTCTTATGCCTTGCATACTCAGTACTTTATCCGTACTGACTCCCTTATTTTTCGAAGGGAGGGGGGCTGCGTTCATGCCCGCAGGTTCAGGTAGACAGACAGGCAGTCTAGCTTTGTAGGACCTTGATCCAGCAGTGATCAGTGCGCTCCACTTGATCCGGAGCTGCAACCTATTTTGGTATGCCATTCTTTTGAGATGTATATGCATATGGGTACGACGGGGCCCTATCCCGTCCTTTCTACTGCTTTATACTCCAGTAGAGGTCTGTAGACAGTTTTATGTATTCGACAGATGATGTAGTCTTGTCGGCTTCTATTCTTTTGTGTACATCATATGTTGCAGCCTAGTTGGCTTGCACTTTTCTTTCAGCACACACACACACACACACACACATATATATATATAGAGAGAGAGAGAGAGAGTTCATGATGTCATCTTTTCATGAGTCCGTATAAGTTCAATTAGAGTTACTTATGGGCCCTTGTTATTCAGTATTATCCATATAAGAGTATAGTGGTGTTTGGTCTCTAGAGGTCATGCACTCGTCACAACTCATCGGTTTAGGTGTTGACACTATGTCCTTTTTTACTTCCAAATATAACGAGTACACCTCACAACTAAGTCTTGTATCACCAAGGTGCTTCATTTTCTCATATATCATCATCAATACCAAGTCATAATTCAATATCAATATACATAAGGAATGAGAATGCATGCCTAGTATAATTTCACAATCAACCGTAATCCATACATCAAGTTTTCATCTGTGTATTATGATAAGTTTATATCACAATTCAAGACTAAACTCATTATCCTTCCTTTCTCCGATAATATGTGTCACAATAAAAGAGAATTGGGTACAATACGTATCACAACACACCCATTCAGGTAATAAGTCTAATCACAATAACAAGGCAGCAAGCCACCATTAACAACAACAAAACTAATAGAATTCCATCCCGAATCGCCACGGTATGAATACAACTACACCTTCACAATGCGTAAATAATGGCGACAAGCCCACATAATCAGAAGGTATACCAACCTAGCTAATATCAAACCAAACACCATGTCTGAAGACCTAATTATGCTTTCTCCCATCAATTCTACACAACATATACATTTCGCTAATCAAAGTCTAACTAAAGTAAGCCGTAACCCACCTGGAATGCAGAACAGGAGCCACGAACTACTCCACACGAGCCTTCTGTTTTCGAAACTCCTTAAAACGGTCAAAGTCTTACAATACAATGCTAAGTAAGCGATAAACCTTCTAATCAAACAAGAACAACATTTGGGGAAGAAGACCCAATTACTTCTACCCTTTTCGAATGGATGAAACCATCTTTTAATGGTGAATTTATCATAACTTCTATCTCTACAAGCATACTATTCCAATTCATGGGTTTTCTATTCAATTTAACCCCTGTCAAACAGATTTTAGGCCAAAGTTCCCATTTTTATTAGAACCCTAGGTTTCAATATACAATTCTAATAATTAATAATGAAACTCCCATCCTAGAAAATGATAGCCTGCAATCCTAGATGTTTAAGCAACAACAAAATCAACAATCCATTAATTATTAAAGGGTTTACTAATTCTAGGGTTCTAGGTTTTTCAGCCACCATTAATGGACCTTAAACTAATCATGGAACTTTAAGAAGAATGGTAAAGGAACAAATAAAGGTGGGGAATTACCCTCCAAGATGCTTTCACCAATGAATGGAATAAAATTCACCTCTTTCTCTCTTGAAAACTGTGTTTGGGGTTTTGTGGGTAATGACTTCGAAATTTCAATATAAAGATAGGTTTCTGCCCCCCGAGATTCGCTGCAGAGGTCTTGAGCTTCACTGCAGCGAATTCGCAGTAAAGGTCACGAGTTTCGCTGCAGCAGTCCCAAGCTTCGCTGCAGTAGACCTGCTGCTATAGCCCGCGCGAAAATTACCATTACTTCTTCATACAGAGGCAAAATGCGACGAATGTTTTTGCTATAGCTTCGTAATTACGATAAAGATCTAATGGTTCAATCGAAACACAAATCAAAGGTCGTTTGATCAATCTGGAACCCTTTATCCCCTAGGAACTACGATGAAAACATCAAATACAAGCGCGACATAACCCAAATCCGTCTAAAACTCTTCGGAATCTCACCAAAACTTGTGGATAAGTCCTAAATCATCATACAAACTTGTTGGAACTTTCAAAATATTGACACGGCCATCTTAACCCAATGTTGACTGTGGTCAACTCTAACTCGTTAACTTAACTTGTTCTTCTACCAATGACTCAAATCACACTCAAACCTTTCGAGAACCAAACCAATGACGTCACTAAGTCATAAATCATACAAAGGGACCCGGGGAAGGCTCAACAAGCGTAAATGGGTCAAAAATACTATAACGACAAAACGAGCCATTACAGGGTCAAAATTGCAATAACGACCAAACGGATCGTTACAGGGTCAAAATCGCAATAACGACAAAATGGGTCGTTACAGCGTCAAAATCACAATAACAACGAAACGGGTCGTTACAAACTCTGTACTCAGAGTGCAACAATAGTAGTATGAGTACAACACAAGTACTCGTAGGCATCATAGGCCGACAACGATTAGGTCACACATATAAATAGATGAAATTAATAAGTAGAGCAGATAAGCATTCAAATACAGTCATGAAACATGTTTGAATATATATAGGATCAGATAAAGTGTATGAAATGCCAAGTAAACAATCAAAAATAGATGAATGAATGTAGATGCAATGCAATGCACTGGCCAACTTAGCATAACTCTACACACATGCTAAGGGAAACACCTCAGCCATGACACATGAAGGACCCGCAAAGTCCATGTACCCTCATTTCGACCTCGGACATGAGTACTCTCTCGCTCCAGTAAATATCATCGGATCATGAGTACTCATCTCGCTATTGTAAAGACCTCGGATCACGAGCTTTCGTCTCTCTTTTATGCTATCCGGCAAAGACCTCGGAGGCTACACTCTCTCACTTATCATCATTACCAATCATAATCATATCAATCAACCATAAGAAATATGAAATGCATGCCATGCATGATATCAACCACAACAACAAAACACATCGTAATCACAACAGTTATTTGCCATGAATTGCATATCAAGAATCAATTCGGTCAACATTATCTTTCCTCTCCATGAGATAAGTGTGATATCAAGAGACAAGGATGAATATAATCCATCCAAAAGAATAACAAACATGGCGACAAGCTTAAATAAAAACATCCATACCAAACCAATAGATTTATCATCACAACCATGCCCGAAGGCCTATCATACTTTCCCCATCTAACACCACTATCTACATATGTTTCTCTAATAGGAGTCTAGACATAAGTAAGTTGTAACCTACCTCGAAGCCGAACGGGCGCCACGAACTAATCCACTTGAGCCTTGCCTTTCTGAATAGCCTCAGATCGATCAAGTCTACCCAACAATTAATCTATAATAGGTTACGGGACTAACGATACCATTTTACCATGCTTCCAGTTTAAAATAAAAATGACTCTAAAAATGTGAACCCAGGCCCACTAGGGCAAAATGGAAAATGTAGCTAAAAAATGATTCGCTAAAGTTAGGAATCAAAATACCAATTTTCACAAGAATCTAATCCCAAAAAAGCTTAATTTATCATTTTGTCAAAACCCCAAATATAGAGAAAACTCATGAATTTAATCCGTTGAAAAGCTCGTTTGAAATTGAAATTTAAGTTTGTAGAAACTTACCCAAGCTCTATGAAGCTAATAACTAGGAAATCTACCCCAAATCCATCAATGATAAGTTAAGAAAAAAAATATTCTACCCTAGGGTTTTTAATCATGAAAGCCCCCTTCAAAACAAGTTCCTCATTAAGAAAATTCTTAGTCAACCCATTATAAAATCATAAAAAAAGTTAAAAAGTCTTTCCCACTTGAAGAACCTCAAGAATCTCCACAAAATAATCCCTTCCCGAACTTCTAGGTCTCAAATTTGTGAATGGAATGAAATAACTCGAATTGGGGAAATTTCTGAGTTTCTCTTCCGCGATTTCTGCACCTGTTCACCATTCCTCGCAGGTGCGGCCTCGCATCTGCAGAGAAATGGCCACAGATGGAGCCTCACTTAAAATCCCTCTTTCTTACACCTGCGAACCAAACCCAGCAGAGGCGGGCCTGCAGGTGCAGCCCCATTCCGCATATGCGGCACACATAACCAGAAAAAATCTGGTTTTTCACCAAGTTCAACCCAAAGCACATCCGAGACCTCCATGATACAAAAAAAACATGCAACCCTCTAATAAAACATGATACAAATTCACCCTTTCCCTCAGAATTCCCAAAGAATTTATTTTGACCCGATCAACCCCAAACGCTGAAAATAAGCTTTCCAACCAAAGGACCAAAGCACCTCGAGTGCCTCAGGAATCGAACCAATCATCCTACCAAGCTATAATCGACCTTCTAGACCTAATGGAATCACTCAAAATTCCAAAAAGACTCAATTACCTAAAAGTCAACATGGGAAGTCAAAAAGTCTAGATTCCACAAAATCAGTCAAGACTCACCCGATCACGTTGGGAACTGTGCCACACATCCCCTCAAGTCAAATACACTCTAACGAATCTAGGGGAAGGGTCAACAAGGGTAAATAGGTAAAAATTCCTAAATGACCAAACGGATCGTTACAAACTTCCCGAAATACTCACAGTATTGTTACGCGCTAAGTATTTGACCAACACCCTGAAGCTTAAAGTCTCACGCAATGTAACTACCCTTGTGAAACATAATTTTGCATGATCTTATAGCTTTTCTGTGATCGCTTAATCAACAATAACTTATCTTGACATAAGTTGATCGATTATCATTCTACTCACTTTATGCTTCTCGTTCATGTGAGGTACATTCCTAATGGAGACTATCTCATTATGCCCTCATTACTGAGCTGAGGTTCTTCATATATCATGCTAACCCTTCAGGTTTTCAAATATTAAACTGGACTTACTGACGATAAACACATCTCTTCCTCAAACCAAAGGTTAAGGTCCTATACTTGTGGATCCTTCTCTCTTTTGGGATCCAACCAACATTCTTTATATTCTGTAATATTTTGCACTTTATGTCACTGACCACTCATTTTGCGGCTCAATTCTATGCAATCTCCCTTAATAGGAAAACCTGAATTACTTACATGGACTGGGACTTAATGTATTTTTAGCTGGCATATTCTGTCTTAATGATTTAACTTTGTTCCCATTGGTAGTCTTAGGGAAAATCTTTTTTTTGTAACTCTTAAACACTATTCTTCTGTAGTTTGCTCTCTTACTGCTTAGTTGATTACTTTTTCCACTATCCCTATACTTCGAGTTTAACTTCAACTCTTTGGGTTCTAACCCACATTTGGTGTATTGAAAGTGTTACCCAACTCATTAGTGTTAACCTGACTAAGGAAATCAAATCGTACCTCTACTAGCCCTGCTAAAATTACTAACTATATCTAATTAAATTTTACTTACTATTCTTCTACTATTCACCTGCTAGCATTATGTTCTCTTATTCTGCTCTGAAAAACTAAAGTGAAGCATAAGATTATTTCTGACTTCCTCATCATCCTTATTCTACGATCATACGCTGTCCTTTTTGTTTTGAACTGTAGACATGGATGACACATAGGGAAAATTTCGTCTATCTTAAATGAAATATTGGAATACCTAACCCCAAACTTTCAATACACTTCCAAATCATATTAGACTATGCACATCAAGGGTAAACACTTAATCACATAATCCAAGATACAATTTTCAGATCTACTTATCTCATAGTCATATCTGCTTCTTGTAGTAACTTCCTAACGAAGCACTTTCTAGTTCTGAGCTGAATAAACTTGGACAAACTAAAAATAAAATTATTTCCTGAAATTCAATATCATCTGCTCTAGGTCCTTATTCCATACATCGTATATTCTTAGTAATGTGCACGAGTCATACGAAAAAACACATCTTTTGTAATATCAAACGTTTCTGACTCCTACGTATTTTGCCCTTGGGTTTTTTTCTCTGTTCAGAACTATCGTGAGTAGTTTATGCCCGCTACGACTAACTTCATAACATGTTACCATGTAGGGTTTTAAATTTGAGCTATCATCCTCATACTTGTGGCTCCATGGCCCAAAATAAAAATAAAATTATTTTGTAAGGTATAGGACATACATATACACTACCATGCACAACTTGCCCGTCAGAGTGTACTATCACTTAATAAATTACGTCATGCACCATTTGGCAAGTCTTGGGTCTTAACCTAGTCTTAAAACATGTGAATATTTTGCTATAGTCATCATTACTTAAACTTTCTTTTAGCGCCCATAGGCATCAATATATACTCACAAGTCACAAGAATCTGAATACACTAAAAATTGGAGATCTGGTAACTGAGGTAAACTAATAACCATAAAACATGATAATTGCTTTTGTACTTTCTGATAAAGGTTATGCTTTAGTATGTAGTAAATATGCATTTTGTCTCACTTTCAATATCATCTCAAGTCTAACCTATTACCAGCATGTAATATGGAATTATACCCCAATGGGTAATCATTTGGCCTTGAATTTCCTACTGGTCACTTGTTCATTCGATACGTCGGGAACTTGATAGGAAGAGAAGTTTACTTATTGCTCTAAGATTCATGGCATGATCTTGAGTAGAAAGAATGGTAACATTTCCTTGCCGCCCTATAGCCTCCAAATTACAAGTTTGCCACGCTTTATACCAATAAGTAGGAATCTACTAGACACAGTTTCATAGATTACTTAGGACACTTGGACCTAGTGTTGTGATACCAAGCTTTGTCAAGCCCTGAACCTGGGCCCGGATGTAACATGACACTCGATGCCTGACTACATATGACCAAGCGAACTACATGACTTGCTAAATAAACATAGGATATGCACTATTGCGGAGTGTGATTTAAAACATGAAAATTTGAATGAAGCATATAATTGTTACACCTCGTAAATTTTTGTGTCATTTTTGTCATAATTAAACTAACGTAGGCTCGGAGAGGCCATGGAACCCCTATAAATGTAACAAAGACTTTTAACAATTGTTAAGCATGTGTCGCAAGGTTTCAAGGTTAAGCGAATCAGTGTTATAACCCGTACTTTAGGGGTTAAACAAGGAGTTCTTAATGTTCCAAGGATGTCATCTTCTAAGGTACTTGAATCATATAATATTCGTATCTTAAGTTTTGAAGTCAAGCAAGTTTAAAAATAAAAGTCGGCGAAAAGTATCGCAAGTTACGTTAAAAATTTTTGCTGAAATTTGGGTCTAATGTTACTGAGCTTTTCTTCCAATATAATTGGAGTTATGGGTGATCCACTGATCAAATTTAAGGTCTACGAGTCAAGTTTCCAACGCATTAAACCGTTCGTCAATACAACATCTGAATCGAGAGATATTCCCATTTTTGCGAGAATGCGCAGTCAGCCTCGCCGGGACACACATAGGCGGTTGTTGACCTGTGTGCTTGTATATATATGTATATCCACGCCATTTTCCTTCATTTTTCACACCCTTCTGATCCTAGAACACTCCAAAACCCTCTCTTAATATTCCCAAGTCAAATTCATCAAATTTGATCAAGCAATTATCTTAGAATCACAAACTAGAAAGGGAAAGTATAGTACTTATGATGCTTGATGCGTGGCTGCTTGGTTGAAGTTAAGGCTAAGTGTTAGTTGGAGGTCCTGGTCATTCAAGCTATGAATACAACCTTAACTTTGTTATTAAGATTTTCATGGAAATATTTCCTAGTTTAAAGTAAAGGAAATCATGTTGTGAAGGTCCAAAAAGGGTTCATCGATGTGGCTACCTTGTGGACTGATTTTGAATGGAGTTTTGGAGGAATTCTTACTTGATTATCCTAGTATATCTTGTTGTTGTCGTTGTTAATGTTGTTATGGACATTTGTGGGTTGTTTGGAGACGGATTGGAACGGAAAATATAGGGGAAATGCTGCCCGAATCTCATTAAGTCACCTACTAGCTTAGAATGAGTTTATAAGTGTTGTATGTAGCGTGATTGTGGTGTATATCATCTTGAATATAGATTTACAAGCTCGGGAAGTTAACGTGGGACATTTAAGTAGGCGACAAGGTATGTTAAGGCTATCCTTTCTTTCATCTTGGCATGGTCTTTATGACACGAATAAACGAACGAATGAACGAACTTCCATATCGCTCTACTTTTAGAAACATTAGGAGTACTCTAGTCTTCGATGTTCCTGTACCCCTTTTATGATTATTCCTTCTGTTCATGGGTCTTGAGATTAAGTATATTGATGATAGTAGCTCAAAGATGTTTATCGGAGGTAGCACGACCTTATGTCACTCCGAGAGTTCTATTTATTCATCTTACTTATGCATTGCATTCATTTATACATATGCACAATCACCCATGACCAGAAGGCGTTATATATGCGTATATTATATGTATATGGAGTATGGGTAAAAGGATATGTGGTATATACCCATAACCACCTGATTAGCTAGTATACGATGATGATGATGATGATGCCCACAGAGTGATCGATATGATATGTTAAGATGGGATGCCTTCAGAGGCTTGATGATGATATGTGCACATATTTACGTACGAACTCATGTTTCATATGTATAAGCATGATACTTACATGTTTCATGATTCCCAAAGGTATACAGAGATATACAGATTACATACACATATACATAACATTATGTACTTTATGACTCACAGAGATACTCAGATTTACCGAATTACTCTCCGGTCTCATATATCTTTCATGTCTCTTACATATGCTGCTTTCATGCCTTACATACTCGATACATTATTTTTACTGACTCCCCTATTGACTGAGGGGCTGCGTTCATGTCCGCAGATCTCAGGATACAGGTTGGTGACCCATCTATTAGGATGCCAGCTCAGTGGTCAAAGTTGTTGCACTCCACTTGTTTCGGAGGTGCCTGGAGTCAGCATGGTCATATATATATATGTATATACTTATGCATGGGTATGGCGGGGCCCTGTCCCGACCACATTATGTATGTTTTCCAGTAGAGGCTTGTATACAGTTATGCGCAGTCAGATAATGTCCAGACTAGATGTTTCATATGTTGTCACACAGGTGATCATGACAGCCTTGTTGGCTCATACAATATGTCCAGCATACCCATATAGATGAGTCTTTCGAACTATTTGATACAGACATGTTTACCTTATAAATCTACTAAGTATCATATGATGGCCCTATCGGCCCACCTATGTTCATAATGATGTCATTGATGTATGTCAGATGGTACTTGACTAGTACGGTCAGGTGCCCGTCACGGCCCTCCAGTTGGGTCGTGACAATAGTATAATAATAACTATTATATTATGAGAATAATTTCGGGAATTATAAATGCGGAAGTGGTCTGAAAAGATAAAAAGTACGGCGCCATATACGCTAGTATACAATATTATACACTATTATTCAAAAATGGACTTCGTCTCCTTCCTTTAAGAAATGACATTTAAGAAATGTTACTCTTCATTCATACTCCAGATCGTGCTAGTAGAGCATGTCTCTAGAAATTATTCCATTTCATATGACCATGATTTAAACGATATGCAATCGTACGAGTCATTCACAAGTTAGATGAAGTCCCTTTTAAGCCTTCAATTTCAGTCCAAAATTCGAGGACGGGTGTTTCTAAGGGGGAAGGATGTAACATTTCATATTTCTACTTTAAGGGCATCGTAAGTTAATCGACATAAGCTGGAAGGGAGTAAAGTCATTTATGAGGTTATAAAGGGTTTATGACATTGCTAGTGTAAGACCCCGTAAGTTTGAAAATCTTTATATCATTAGATATTATTTGATACGGTGTATATATATTTTTGTTTAAGTAAAACCTTTTAGTAAAGATTTGATAAGTATGATTTTGGGGGTAGTTACTATTATTACTACTATCGGATATGCTTTAAATTATACACATGATATGAGGAAGTTTATAAATGATATTTTCTTTATTATAAAGAAAGAAACTATTATCTCATAAGAAAAGTATCTTTTCCCACTTTGGGAATTAATAGTACAAAAATTTGTACTCTCGATAATAGGTTGGAAAAATTCGAATTTGATATTTCTAGATATCATAATTTTTATGATATGTTAGTGTGTTGGTTTGTTGCCATAATAATTATCCACTATTATATAAGTTATATATATTATGAGTAGGTGGGGAGGTGTAATCATACATGTACTTAAGGGTGAGTTAGACAACTTTTGTAATGAGTCACCTATTGTGAACTCAGGGGTTACACGTGTAAGGTGACTAATTCACCTTATTACATCAAGATGGCAATGAAAGGGGTCCTAAATGTTTTTATTGAATAAAAAAAACAAGGGCAGCAACATTTATTCCATGTAGGCAGCAATTATTATGATTAAGGATTTTCCCACTTTTAACACCTGATTTTGGCTAAATTTACAGTAGTATATTTGTGTTCCTTTATGATTAGGTAATTGCAACAAAGTTGAGTACTAGAAATAGGTAATAGCTGACTTATTGAAACCATATTCCTAGAACGTCATAGCCACTTTTTCCATATATTGTTATTCACTTGTACCATTAAGGTGAAGAACCCATTTTGACGTACAAAGGATCTTCTTTCGACACTAAGTGTGGTAGCTGATTCCCCTAAAATTCTGCATCGGACCTTTAAAGCTCAGATTCAAGGTTGCGTGTATAGTTGAAGGATCTACTAATTGTGGCCATTTGAAGATTGAATCAAGGTCGCGAGGCGGATACGAGTTAAGCTCTTGAGGCAGTAGGTTAAGACCAGGTTGTTAAGGTTATCCTTTCCTTCTTTTGGTCTGTCCTTAATCGTAAGTAAAGTGCAATAAAAAGTCTCGAACTTGTTTCCACTCATGATAACCGAGAATGTCCTTGATTCTTATTCACTGCTTGATAGAAGAGCCTTTAGTTATAATGAGGGGTTATCCCTCATATATATATATTCTGAATGAGTCGTGAGTGTATGCCACGATTTTGTAACACTTATGTTAACAGTTTGAGATACGAGATTACCTTATGCTATTCTACTGAATTCAATACTTGTTTGTAATGAAAGTTTGTAGTTGTGAAAAAACTATGGCAGACACAATCCTTGACACAGTATAGGATAAACTTATGGCTTCCTGAGCATTTACATATCATTTTTCCAAATAATTCTTAAGTGCTAGTTAACAGGTTAGTCACTTGATAATTGAAAGACTAAAAGTAGTTGTAAGAAATACTTATGTGATCTTGCATAGCATTGGACGGGGTTGCACTGTTATACCCCGCATTTTCAGAGCCTGAGCGTGACACGTGCTTCCTCAAACATTGACAATCACGTTGTTACTACATAATTTAAACTCACGTTGATAGTATTACATTTCGTATTTTTGTACGTCGGATTATTCGTAAGCTGAGGTGGGGCCCACACATCGAGATTTTTTTGGAGCACGTGACAAGTTATATGAATCACATATGTGAAGTTAAACACAAATCAAGAAGGACCCTTGAGCCAAATAAAAGTGGAAGCCCTCCAAACAAATATTTTTAAGTTACGTTTTTGGGTGATCTGACTTCGGGAGGCCATAACCCCATCAGTGTTTGGGAATTTGGGAACACTCCCAGAATGAAAGTTGTAGATAATTGAATTATCTTTCGAACAATAGGTCGTGGGTCCATAGGTGATGTCGGGGTAAGGAGATACAAACGTTTTAAGGCAGAAGGGTCAGTGGGCTAGGCCCAGTCCGGGCCCAACCGGGTTAGGCCCATGACCCATGCCTATTTAAGTGAAAGTTCAGCCCTTTCTCCTCATTTTTCTGACCAAGAACACCAGAAAATTCTGGAAAGAGAGAGAGAAGAGCCTTGGAGAGAAGAAAAAACAATTTTGACCAAAATCTGAGCCCCGAATCCCGAAGCCCGTGAAGAGAAAATTGTTCTACGCTGCGTTGTCTTCAATTTGAGCTAAGAATCAACCAAGGAGAAGAGTGATAACGTGGTGGCTGCATGCTTAAGGTATGAATAAGGTTCCTTTTCATTGTTAACGAGTTTATTTAAAGTTTTAACGGATTAGAACGGAGAGAATAGCCTGATAAATTCGTTTGTTGGTGTTGTGAATTATGGAACGAGATTTGAAGAGAATTTTGGATGAAAATAAATGTATTTAACTTGTAAAAGTGGAGGATGTTGTTATTGATGTCGTTCATGTGAATTTCGACTCCTTTACGGAAATAAAATTATTAAATAGTTATATCGCAAATTTAGTTGGTTGAGAAATTTAGAAAAACAGTGTGCGGGCTGTTTTATGGCATACGTTGGTGTTGGAAATGGTATTACTACTATTGGCATTGTGGTTGATATTGTTGGCTACTGAATTGGAATCTCGGGCTAGGCATATAAACAGGGGAAATGTTGCCCGAATTTCGGCAGAATTTAAAAGGGTTTTAATTAAAGTTTCGAGACGAACGTACGACGATGATCCTAACAATATTATGAATAATTCCAAATGTAGATTACAAGGCTACGAATAATGCTCAAGCGAGTAGCAAGACGGGAAGTAAGTTGAAAGTCGAGAATCATCTTCCAGGTTTGTAAGGCTTACCCTTTCTTTCTTTTGGCATGTCCTAGAGCTAAGTAAGGTATGACACACACCTTGGGGTAACTCTACTCTCTAATTCTGAGCTTGTTTACGATTCTTATTCACTTCTTGATATGAGTATACTTAGCATAGTCGAGCTTATTGTATGATTGCATAACGAGCAAAGCATAAAGAGTTCTTGTTTTTAAAAGAGTTCTATAAGTATTAATGTCCCTAACTTTCGTAGACGGTCTCAGATTGCTTTAAAACATTCGTAGAGGGTTCTGTAGTAAATGATGGTCATAACTTTCTTATGCAAACTCGGATTGACCCGAAACGTGTTTACGATCCTTCAAGTGTCGTTTTGTGTACTTATCTATCGAGTCTTAAAAATTGATTTGTGCATATAGTTTCTCACTACTCTGCTCGTGGCTGCCTCAATATGTCCTTCACTGAGCCCGGACCAAGATATGTTGTCGTGCGCACTCCTCTGCATTGTTCACCGAGTCCCTCAATAGAGGGCCGGGATACGTTATATGTATATGTCTAATTAGGGTACGGTGGGGTCCTGTCCCGCTATGTGATTCTGTTGCTGCTCTTACAGGCCTGTAGACATGTATGTGGGTCATGGGTCGTAATTGTTCGGTTATGTTAATATGGTTTACGTTTGGCACTTCCCTACACTACGACAGTCTGACCGGTTTGTGTGCGATGTCATAAGTAACGATTTAAAAGATATATTGTCTAGTATGCATGAAAATCCTTAATAGGTTAAACGCAAGTAGATTTTGCTAATAAATATGTACGAGTGTCCATCTCGGGCACTAGTTACGGCCTACGGCGTTGGGTCGTGACAGAAGTGGTATCAGAGCAGTTCGTCCTCGGAATGTCTACAGGCCGTGTCCAGTAGAGTCTTGTTTATCGGTGTGTGGTGCACCACATCTATAAACAGGAAGCTACAGGACATTTAGGATGTTACCCTTCCTTCGATCTTAGATCGTGCGATAGAGCTGTATTATCAGGATGGTTCCTTTCTAATAAATTGCTATGTTTACAGCGATGCCTCTGAAGAAAGCCATAGCTGCCCAGAAGGGCAAAGCAGTAGCAGGAGAGACCAGTCAGACTCGGAGAGTTACTCGGGCCCGTGCCCAGACTATGCCCAAGAGATTATGCCCCAGTCAGCGGGCTCTGCTATGCCGCCATCATCAGAGGAGCCTAGAGTAGCAGCCGCTGCCGCTATGGATCAGGGGGCGGCTCCAACGTTAGCTCCGGAGGCTCCAGCGCCCGAGCCTCCAGCTCCTCAGCCAAGAGCGGAGGATAGGGCGATAAGAGATGCAGTACAGTTACTGAATAGATTAGTAGCGGGGCAGGCTCGCAGACACGGGCGAGGAGGTGATTATGCTGATAGACATGACAGGTTAAGGGTTCGTGACTTCTTGACTTGTAATCCCCCGGAGTTCTACGGGTCAAAGCCCGAGGAGGATCCCTAGGACTTTATTCGACAGATGCAGCGTACGCTGAGGTTAGTCAGAGCTTCTGAGACTGAGTCTGTCGAGCTGGCTTCATATCGGTTGCGTGATGTAGCTGTTAATTGGTATGAGTCATGGGAGCTGTCTAGAGGCGAGGGTGCTCCTCCAGCGGTGTGGGATGAGTTTACAGCAGCCTTTCTTAGCCTCTTTCTGCCTCCAGAGATGCGGCGAGCTAGGGTGGACAGATTCTTACAGTTGAGACAGAGGGGCAGAAGCGTTCGGGAGTATAGTTTGGAGTTCGGCTCTTTGGCTAGATATGTACCCACTATTGTACCCGATATGGCTGACAGGGTGCACCGATATGTGATGGGGTTGGATCATTATCTGGTGGATAGCTGTATGGCGGTGGCATCTCAGCCTGGGATGGATATTGATCGGGTGCAGGCATACGCACAAGGAATGGAGGATCGACACAGAGGGCGCCAGGCCGATAGAGATCGTGATAGGGGCCAGCCCAAGAGGGCTAAATCAGCTGGTTATTCCGGGGAGTTTCGAGGCGGGCAGCCTCAGCAGCAGCATAACGGATATCCTTCTTAGCCAGCCCACAGTACGCCTCCACAGTTCACGGGTAGGCGATTCGATAGTACTGGGCACTGAGGAGCAGGCCAGAGTTCCAGGGCCTCGAGTTCGCAGGTGAGCATAGATTCCAGTCAGACAAGGCCACCCATGCCTCGGTGCTCTTACTGTGGGAAGCCTCACCCAGCGGAGTGTAATCGTGCTACGGGTGCCTGTTTTTTTTTTGTGGCCGTCAGGACCATGTTTTGAGGGAGTGCCCGTTTAGGGGCGGTCCAGGTGGTTCGGCCCAGCCCACTGGGTCAGTTGCAGGTTCATCTTCCCCTTCTGCAGCTATGCGCTTTACAGAGCAGGGTATGTCGACACCGGCAGGCCGCGGTAAAGGTCGTGGCGGAGCTCCCGGTTCTAGCGATCCTTCGAACCGCATATATGCCTTGGCCGACCGACAAGACCAGGAGGCGTCACCAAATGTAGTTACAGGTATATTATTAATCTATTTCTGGGACGTATATGCTTTGATAGATCCAGGTTCTATTTTATCATATATTCCCCCCCCCCCCCCCCCCCCCCCCCCGATTGCCAGTAGAATTGGGATAAAATCCTAATCGATAAAACTGTTTGAGGTAGCCATACATACAGATGAAAAGTGAATATTGTGGATGTAACAGGCTAACATGGTAATTGTATAGTTAGAAAAGTAAAAGACCCTCTCTAGATCGGAGGGAGACACGTTACGAGGACATTTTGGAAGTTGTTAAGATACCGACTTGCCCTAGATTACGTGGTAAAGGACGTACGGGGAAGTGGGTGCAATTATACCAGCCTTAACGCACCGCAATTCATCAGAGTTTTGAGGTTAAGCGTGCTAGGGAGAGAGAGATTTTAGGATGGGTGACCCCCTGGGAAGTGCACTAAAGGTTCCATAAATGTAGATATAAGAGGCAAATGGGAAATTAGGGTAACCTAAAGGAAATTAGAGTATGCGGAGTGGTTAGAAACCTTAGAGAGGTCGCGTAGGCTGGGGCGGACTAGACCGGTAAAGAGGAAGAATGTACATCGCAGCTCTGGAATTTGGGTGAGTTTGAATAGCGTTGGGAAATATTTTGTAAGCGAGAGGATGGTGGACATATATGTACGCATATGATATCCCATTTATGACTGTATCGATCGGTAGGTGAATCCCAGCAACCGGTGCTGCGATATATGGAAGACATTAATTGAACGGAGTTCAAGAAACAAAACGAAAAATATGGTACAGATATTACAGGTAAACTGATACCGGTTCCATTACTGGTTAAGGCTGGAAAGTCCTAATACAACGATATTCAGGAACAGAAAGAAAGTGAGTACGTGGAGGGGAAGGAGATCCAAAGTGTCGATAATGTCGAAGGGAAGGAATATGGGTAAGTAAAGCCTCTAAGAGAGACGACGGGCAAAGCATGAGACTATTCGAGTAGAAATTCGAAGGATAGATCTGTAAAAGGACTAGAGTGTGGTAGTATGGGACAAAAAGAGGAATAGACCAATGAAAGTTAAGGGTGAAAGTAGGAAGAACATATGGTAGTATGAAGGATACTATAATAAGTTAGGCAAGGTCGCCTGTAAATCAGACCTACCATCTGTTTTAGGAGCGGTGCATCCAGTCTTCCACATGCCTATGCTCTGCAAATGCATTGGTGACCCTTCCAGAGTATTCCCATAGATGATATCCAGGTGACAGAGGCGCTATCCTACGGGGAACAGCTTATAACCATACGGTATCTTCAAGTGAGAAGGTTACGTACCAAAGACGTGGCTTCTGTTAAGGTATTGCGGCAAAACAATAACAGAATAGGATTATGGACAGACTACAAGACTAGTTTGAACATTAGAGGATGAATGTTCCTAAGGGGGGAAGGATGTTGCACCCCGGAAAAATTTCGCGTTACCAAAACTGTAGACGGCTTAGTATGGGCCAAAGGAAGAGTAAAGTTACGCCAGGATTAAGGAGGGTAAGCTTCCGAGGCTTTGAAAGAAAGTTAGGCAAGGTCTGATACGAAAATTTGGTCTAAATGGAAGAAATGATATGTTCTAGTATATTCAGGGTTTTGAAGTAAAACAAAAGTTTGAAGTGAAGTTCGGGAAGTCTAGTTTCCAATGGAAGAAGCGGCTCCTCAATCGGACATCGGGGTAAGGAGATATGGACATTACAAGTTGGATGGGCAAGCCAGGAAAGTGGTCTGCGCAAACGCGTCAGGGAGTGGCGCGAACGCGCAGAATGCCAAAGGGCCAATACAGCGCGAACGCGCGGAACAAAAAAAAAAAAGAAAAATTGAAAAAAAATTGAAAATCATGTTCGGAATGAAGGTTGTGATATAAGATGGTAATAATAACATATATATTACATTTGGAGACCATATGGTGTAAATTAGTTCAGATGTTATTTGACGAAAAGCCCTCGCTGCCGCGTGCTAAGTGGGACACACATGTCGGAGTTTTATAAAGGACATATGATGAGACATATAAATAGTATGTGGAAAGTTGAGCAAGTCCTAAGAAGGACCCATAAGCCAAAAAAATAAGTGTAGGCCCTCCAAAAGGACGATTTAAGAAAACGTGTTCGGGTGATCTGATTTCGAGGGGCAATGACGCTATTAAATTTTGGAATTTGGAAATGCACCAAGAATGAAAGTTGTAGATAATTTAATTAGCTTTCGAACCATAGATCGTGGGCCCTCACACAATATCAGGATCAAGAGTTATGACCGTTTTACTGAACGAAGGTACAGTCAGAAAATCAGGCCAGCGCAAACGCGCCCAAAGGTGTTGCGATCGCGCTGAAGGAATTTAATGTTGGTTCAGGCAGAACCGAACCATTATAAAAAGGGGGAGACCCCCTCATTTTCAGCCAAAAACACACTAAAAACATCCCAAATATTCCAGAAAATTCCCCCAACTTTCCCCCACCAAATTTTGGCCCAAACCAGGTATAATTTCCCAATTCCAGTCCGGATAGCGTATAGTTTTCGCTGTAGAATTGCATAGCGACGTGTGGTGGCCTAAACTTAGCATGGAAAAGTGAAGATAAAGCAATATTAAAGGGAGAAAGGTATGAATCTCTCTCTATTTGTGTTAATAGCGGCTTATTCACGAAGAAAGCGTGGTTAAATGATCGTATATTGAGTTGATTATTTATGAAAGCTGGAAAACAGCGTGTGGGCTGTTCTATGGAATATTTTGGAGTTGGAGATATTATGATTAATGTTGGTATTGTTATTGTTATTGTTGGTTGCTGAATTGAGAATTCGGGCTAGGCATATAAACAGGGGAGATGCTGCCCGATTTTCGATAGAATATAAAATGGTTTAAATTGAAACTCGAAATAAGGGTGTGATATGGAGACTAACTTAGTGCGAATCCTCTCGAATGTAGATTTACGAGCTCGGAAAAATAAGCGTAGCTAATAGGAGGCGGAACAGGTATGTAAGGCTTACCCTTTCTTTCTTTTCGCATGTCCTAGAGCCAAATAAGGTATGATATGCACCTTGGGGCAACTCTATTCTTTGATTCCGAGATTGTTTATTATTCTTATTCACTATTTGGTATGAGTATACTCAGTATAGTCAAGTTTATTATATGATCCATTAACGAGTAAGCATAAAGAGTTTCTGTTCCTAAAAAGGTTTTGTAAGCATTAATGTCCCTAACTTTCGTAGACCGTCTCGGATTGCTTTGGAATTTTCGTAAAAGTTTCTGTACTAAAATGTCCGTAACTTTCTTATACTAACTCGGATTGACCCGAAACGTGTTTGTAATCCTTCAAGTGTCGGCTAGCGTACCTATCTATCGAGTCTTAAAAATTGAATTATGTGCATACAGTTTCTCACTAATCTGCTCGTGCATGCCTCAATGTATCTTTCACTGAGTCCCGGGCCAGGATCTGTTATCGTGCGCCTTCCACTGCATTGTTCACCGCGTCCCTCATTTGAGGGCCGGGATCTGTTATATGTATATGTGTATATGATGATATGATGATATGGGGGTGGCGGCCAGGATGGCATATGATGATTCTGTTCACCGCGCCCCTCATTAGAGGGCCGAGATCTGGTATATGTATATATGATATATGATGTTGACATGCATGATTTGTGTTTGAAAGTAAGCATTTGGTATTCTGAATAGTGCATTTACTTTTTGTACTTTTATTCCGTTTGTGGTTCTGTTTGCTGTGTTTCATACTTTACATACTCAGTACATACTCCATACTGACCCCCTTTCCTTCGGGGGCTGCGTTTCATGCCCGCAGGTACAGACGCTCGTTACGGTGACCCGTCGTCCTAGGACATCCATTCTGCTGCTTTGAAGTGCTCCCTTGTTCCAGAGCCTATACTTTTGGTACAGACCCTTCTGTTGTGAATATGTATGTATGTATGTATGTATCTATATGTCTAATTAGGGTATGGTGGGGTCCTGTCCCGCCATGTGATTCTGTTGCTGCTCTTAGAGGCCTGTAGACATGTATGTGGGTCATGGGTCGTATTTGTTCGGTTATGTTAATATGGTTTACGTTTGGCACTTCCCTACACTACGACAGTCTAACCGGTTTGTGTGCGATGTCATAAGTAGCGATTTAAAAAATATATTGTCTAGTATGCATGAAAATACTTAATAGGTTAAACGCAAGTAGATTTGGCTAATAAATATGTATGAGTGTCCATCTCGGGCACTAGTTACGGCCTACGGGGTTGGGTCGTGACAGTTTCATGCCTCTCGGTAAAGTGTAGGCCATTCGTAGACTCTACGAATCGAATGAAATTTTCTCGCCAATAACTTTACATGGTCCTACCGTTTCAGTGCATATTCTGAGATCTTCAGCCTTATGCATCACTCTTTGACTTTTTTAAAGGACTTCAACTTTACTTTCTAGTTTTTAACCTCAATCTTTGGAGTTGGCTATCAAGTATGGCGCTAGAGTTTTCTCATACAGTAACTATACATGGCTACTCTGTAATATGACCATAATCAACTGGTATGATTCTGAAGGAATTTCTGGTTTGACACATAAATCCTAGGGTGTTGACTCTAGGTCTGAAAAGGGCTTTAAGTCACTGTCTTGCATATAATTTGTAAGGCTCAATATATCAAAGGCTAAGTTTACTCTTCTTACTAAATTTCATTGCGTTCTTCAGAGATGGTACTTCCCAGAGTACTTAGTTTGATATAGAAGGGGGAACTTTGTCGATTCTGGGAATCCTAGATCTTTCTACTATTTCCTATTAATAATTAAATTCGGTTCCAACCTTGTATAGATTCACCTGAATACCGAAATATTGATCTTAATAAGCGTTAGGGGTCATCTCGGTTACCTTTGAAATCTGTCATGTAAACTTGTAGCGTATCCTTAAGTATCTCATGATATGTTCAGCTTAAGCAAGACTTATCTAGAGTCTTTAAATCCTGCTGGAGTAAGTTATAATCTGTGCTTCCCTTATCTGAATGACAAACATAAGCAATGGACACATGATACTATTCCCCCTAACATAGGATTTACGTAGTCCCCTGCTGTACAAATAGTCCTGAAGGACAAGAAAGAGGCTAATTTCATAGGCTTACTGGTAATTTCCCTAACTGAATTAAACTTCCGTGGTAACATGGTCATCTGTATTGATGATTTCTGGTCTTCGAATTGGAATTTCAATAACTTGCTATAACTTACTGAACTCTTGTTATCTCACTTTCGTTGCATTATGAAGTTTGCTATGTCTTTCCTTGTTCCCTTCTTAGTAGTATCAATGTATGTCCTTGCTGTTCTCAACTGCCTAGCATAGTGAGGCAATAAACTTTTCCTTTCATCAGTCGTCAATCTAATCACGTTGGATAATCTGCTTTAGTATAATTCCAATCCGTAGGATGTATAAAGGTAGTTCCTCCCTTAAGGATCCGTAATCCTATAATGAGCTGACATCAAATTCAACGAACTATTTTTCCTTGACTTAATAAGGCTATGGCCCAGATAGATGCCATGATCTAAGTTTACTAATCAATTCTGATACTGACAAACTGCTAAACTCAAAAGTCCTCAACATTTCCTCTTTATCTTAACATAAACTGAGTTACTCTAGATCTGTGGCTCGAACATTAGCGACTTTGTTTGCTTCCATTGACTTCCCAATCATCAGAGTCATTCCATCATTCTATTTATTGACCTTGTCGTAACTTAACCCTCTTTGCTTAAGGGTGCGCTACGACTTCTTAAGGTACTTATATAATTAATATCGACGCTACCCCAATATATCCTTTCCTGTGCACATAACTATAACTAGATTAAAAGCATGGGTCGAATGATTCTTCTTGTACCTTTACAACTATCCTGAGGCATGAGCTATAATCTCACCACGCTATATCAATCTATAACTTAGCTCAATGCTTGAATCATCATAACGCGTGATATGGCTATCCGGTCCCTTTAGGAATGTTACACTTGATGTTGAAACTTCACTTGTTACTCATATTCTGGAAACTTAGGCTTACAATTATTAGTCCTCTGGAGTCTGGCTGTTTCCTTGGCTAGTTTATCAGTGGCACAAAACAAGGAAAAAAAAATCCTTCACAAGATTCCAATAATAACTTGCTAAGTCCAAGAAATCACCGACTTCTATAAGTTTTCTAGCTCTTGGGAAATTCCGTATAGCTTCAACTCTCCTTAATTCTAACATTAGATGCACTATACCGTTTGATTTGGAAAAACTTCTGAGCCTACAATTCCTGATCCTAAGAACAATAGGTCTGCACGTAACAAACAACATGCTCTGACTTTGAGCAAGAGTAATCCCAAGATCGTCTAGGAACACTCTTACGAATAGGTTTTAGAGGAGTCTAAACACACTTAATTATCAAGCCCATAATACTGCTGGGGCCTAAGTCAGTCCAAATGACGTTCAAAACTCGAGGTAACTTACCTGATCCTAAAAGTTGTCTTTGGGACGCCTTTCCTATGACCTTTATCTGGGAATAACTGGAGTCCATGTTCATCTTTAAGGAAGCATTATGTGCTAGCAAAACAAATCGTCAACCCTTAATCGTACTTGCTCATCCTTGGCTATCATCTTATTTAGCTGCTTACAATCATCAGTACATATGCAAGGAGCTATCCTACTCTCTTATAGACGAATTGATTCAACTGATCCTTCAAATAATCTTTATTTTCTTCAACTTCATAGGGATTATTTGCATAAGTCAAAGTAAATATTGGCTACGCACTTAACAATACTTTTGTTTAGCAAGACTAATCCTTTACTTAGAGGAAGTCTTGGAGTCTCCCGAGGACATCCCTAAAACTTATTCACCATAAAGGTGAACTGGAAGATCGATAACTTGACTTTCATAATATGAACTCCAAGCATACAGTATGCATACTTGTTTCTGATTCATCTTCTCGATCTTAGGACAAAAGATAAACTTATTCCTTGGTACTTATACAACTTTGCATGACTTGAGTGCCTTTGAAGGTCTGCACCCAATTTCTTTTGTAGACTATATCATTCTGGTCCGTATACCTTGGAAGGCATACTATATACTTTATAGGCTACTCACATATATTCATATAATGTTCCACTTAATATCTTATTTGCTATCCCGCATTAGAACATATCCTTTGGAAAAACACATAATTCACTCCTTGACTTTCAATGGCTTGGTTCTTTACATATCACAAAACTCGCTATCCTTCAAGATGCTGACCTTAAAAATTACTCACACAAGCTACCTTATAACCATCTTGTAATCCTTAGTCAAAATTATATATTCTATAATCTAGTCCTTGCCAAGGACCTCAAATTGACTGATTAACTCACTTTCTGATCCTTCTTTACTTTCTAGACTATGAAGCCTTGATTTACATACACTATTAATACAAATCATCCAGTATCCTTTTCTTTTATCACATACCGCACTCCTTTTCCATAGGTATCTGCAAATCTCATCTACTGGTATCTACTACACCTTCTATCATTGGTGCCTTATTCCTTTATTCGGCTTTTTTCTGTTTCTTTCCTGTTAAAGGCCAATATACTATAAGCCAAGGGTGCTTCAATCTAATACTACTAATAAGTGTAGGGAATGAAATATCACCTCATCTTTCTTTAATTTCTTACAATTCTTATGTCCCACCTTATTTGCTTAGTCATACTACAACTTCTGTATCCATCCCTGCGAAATCTCTCTGAGAGTACATAAACTTATATGACTTAAAGTTTCAATTCTCACTTTAAAAAACATGTTCGTAATAAGGATGTCCTGACTATAATTATTCATAAGAATAATCCATTATAAACTTTATGAGGCCCCAGAGTAATGAATGATCGATGATATCCGGAGATTAGGTCATCTACATATAACCCGTAATTGGTTCTGACAGAAAGGGCCATATACCTGTAAATAAGATGCTGGAGAACTTAGGTAGGATATATCTGGGAATAAAGCCCCTTTGTCCTTATTAAAAGCATTGCTCCTTAACTGAATCTCTTCTTCTTTTATCTCGTACTCCCCATGATTTGTGGGTAACTCCTGGTCAACTAAATCCCAAGATAGAGAACTAGGTACCCTTGTGATACAAACATCAGAAGCTGGCCTAGCATAATGCTGAAATGTAGGGACAATTTGGATGTGCCAAGCTCTGTACTTCCTCAATTGCGTCTTCGTCCACAGGAGTCTCGTGAACCCTTAAGCGGGTCTTTGTCATATGATTTCTCGGTCAGGTCTCCTCCTACTGGAGCCACATCCTCTGATGGGTCCGTCTCAATGGAATAGCTGATGCTCTTTCTTATACCTCTTGACATCCTCGATCCTGAGTCGACGGGTGATACGGGTCTCATGTCCACCTTCGGAGCCTTACTTACGATCCCATTAACTGAACTTGCCCTCTTCCCCAATACAATCTTGTAATTTAATAAAAATCGTACCAAGAACGAGCTTTCCTATAATTGGCTCTACTGCACGATCTATGATTAGAAAGAAAGATGACCATCCTAAATATCCTACAGCCTCCTGCCGATAAGTGTGGTGCACGACATACCCATAGACAAGACTCTGCTGGATACAGTACATCGACTACCCTAGGACGAATTACTCTGATACCACTTTTGTCACAGCCCAACCGGATAGCTATGACAGACACCCAAAAGCTGACCTCCTAGATGATACAAAACATACATATCATAACTGCTCATGCTCATTCTGGGCCACCTGAGGGCGCTTACAACTGATCTACTTACTGATAGATATCATAAACTAGAGGGTCACAGCCCTCAAAAGATATATATACATGTATCACTAAACTGAACCGAGGTACAAGCCGACAAGGCTACCCGATAAAACTATGTTGTCACGCCCTAATCTTGATCAGGGTGTGATAGGCACCCGACCCTTACTTAGGGCTGAGCGAACCCTTAGACTCTTAGTGCACACATAATCTTCTTAGACTTTTTAAATCAAATAAAGATGGAATGCATGGTACATTTTTTTTTCCAAAAACATTCTTTTTATCATTCTCAAATCCAACGAAATCTGTAATCACATGGAATTTATAACATAACACAAAATGACACATCGGCTGAGGGAGCCGCTTACAGACTGACTTCCAATACCCACGACTCTGTCTGCAAAGTCTCTAACATCAATCCAGAAATCAGAACATACATATACTCTGACTCGGCAACACTCCAGAAGCAAATGGAGCTCGCCAATCCTGTTGAAACATCTTCTGACGAATCTTCTACTCATTTGTATGTACCTGCGTGGCATGAAACGCAGCCCCCGAAGAAAGGGGGTCAATACGGAAAATGTACTGAGCATGTAAGGCAGAGATCACAGAAAAGGGGCAGAACTGACAGTAAGAATACAAAAACATGTACAATGTCCAGAATATCAAAACTCTTGCCTTTAAAACATAAATCATGCATATCGTTATTACATACCATACCCGGCCCGTTATGGGACTCGGTGGATAAAATCATGTCATCATACTTTCATATCATTATGTATGCATATACATATACATATATATATATATATATATACCGTACCCGGCCCTCTAGTGAGGGACTCGGTGAATGAAGTCATACCGTACCCAGCCCATTAAGGGACTCGGTAGATAGAATCATGCACGTGCACATCATATATCATACACATACCGTACCCGGCCCTCTAGTGAGGGACTCGGTGAATCAAATCATCATATGCCCTCCTGGCCTCTATAACACATCATCATCATCATCATCATATCATCATATACATATACCGTACCCGGCCCATTAAGGGACTCGGTGAACAATGCAGAGGAGTGCACACAATAACATACCCGGCCCGGGACTCGGTGAATAGACATATTGAGCTTGCACGAACAGAGTAGTGAGAAACCATATACACACAAATCAAGACTCGATAGGTAAGTACATAAACCGACACTTGAGGTTCGTAAACACGTTTCAAGTCAATCGGAGTTCGTATGAAAAAGTTATGGACGTTTTAGTACAAAACTTTCTTCAAACGTTTCAGAAGCCATTTTTGGAAAATCAAAGCAACAATCAAGTTAAGTACCTTTCGAATATCATTATGGATCGAATCAATATGCCGACATCATATATCATATATACATATAACAGATTCATGCATGCATACTCATAGAACATCAAGCAGTGTATTGCTGCGGAACGTGCAACCCGATCCATACAATATATTGCTGCGGAACGTGCAGCCCGATCCATAAATACATTGCTGCAGAACGTGCAGCCCGATCCACAATTATAATATATTATTACCGAGGAACGTTCGGCCCGATCCAAGACTGTATGCAAAGGTTAGAAACATTAATACTTACAGAACCATTCAAGGACATGAACTCTTATACCTGGCTCGTTATCCAATCAGGCCATAACCTCAACCATACTAAGTATGCTCATATCAATAGGCAAATAAGAATCGTAGACACGTTCGGAAGCATATCCAATAGAACTTTGGAAACCATGGATACGTATCAAAGCCATATGAAACAACTTATGGAAATCAAGAACGTTAGCCATCCTAGTGGCTCTAAGAATAGAAATCTCTTTGAAATCATACATATACATCATATACTCATTTCATAGGGATCATGCCAAAAGAAAGAAAGGGTAAGCCTTACATACCTGTGCCACGCCTTATTAGCTACACTTATTTGTCCCAAACTTGCTTGTCTACATTCAAGAAGATTTTACATAATCATTAGACTCATCGACATATACTTGTCTTAGTATTCCAAATGAGTTCACTTATATTCTATCGAAATTTCGGCAGCATTTCCCCTATAAACACATCATCCCCGAGAATCTAACTCAGCCAATTTATCAACAACCAACCCGAGAATGCAACTCGGCCAAATTATCAATAGCAATACCAACAACCATATCTTCCAATTTCAACAATTATTTCAAAATACGTTCTAACATTAACAATTGTTTCTACACAATTCGACGACATTTCATTTATACTCAATTCAATCACATGAAGTCAAGCCAACATCAATGCTTACACATTCAAATACTTGCCCAAGACCTTACAAACACAATTCAAGAATACTTCAAAAAAGTCATACAATATTCAAAACAATCTAGCCAATATCCTATTTCACCCGAAACCTTCCAAAAGCAACAAGAACTATAACAACACACTTCCTTCTTTCAAATTCAATTACAACAACCCAACTTACCATCTTCCAAACACATGTCTCATTTCCAATATTCATGAAGTATATTTACAACATACACATTCTTTCTTTCCAAATTCATGAACTATAATAATAGTCTATGCATTAACAACTTTATTCTTATAATGAAAAGAAACTATACTAATGTCAAATTAATTTCTTCAACACTCCCACAACAATTACAACTTCATTTCAAGCCATCAAATCTTCATTTTTATTATGGAATCCTCAACAACAACAATCAAAATACTAAATAAAATCAACTCATCATATCTATACAACATTACTCTATATTCGGCCACAACCACCATATTCATGTTTCATGAATTTCATCCGTTTCTACCTTCTACAATACTCACAAATCATCCATAAATCATGTAAGAGAAGGTTGAACACATACCTTTTTCCCCTTATCTCTTTACTTGGCTAGGGGCATGCTTTGCACAAATGAATGATTTAATTGCTCCAACAACTCCTTCATGTTAATAAGGACCTTCCAATTGCTTGGAACACTAGGAGAAAACAATTTTTCTTGATGAATTTCCATGGCACTCAATTTTCTTGCCATGGCCGAACCTAGCTCCTCTTCTTTGTTTTTATTTCTTTTTCTCTAAGCTTCTTGAATCTTCCCAAATGTTGAAGATGAATAAGATGATATACTTATCATCTTTTGGGCCATTTATTTTAAACTTCCATATGGGCCAAGGCCCACTATAACTTGGATGGCCACAAGGCCCCTTTACTTCCAAGCCCACTTTTTTTTTTTTTGCAATTCATGAAAAAAATTATTTTCTAAATTCCGAATTTGCCCTTAGCCTTCCTCGATATTCTCATGAGCCATCTTGCAAATTTCCCTTTTTTCCCTTAGCCTTTCTCAATATTTCCATACCAATAATATTCATAAATAATATTCATAACAACTTGTACATTAAAATAATTTTTGAAAATGGACATACCCTTAACTTGCCCCGACTATCTCGAAATATCCGACCGTACAAAATACGGGTTATAACATATGTAACCAAACATGTGCTGAACGGACCACACTGTCTGACTGAATATAAATGTCTATGAGCCTCTACTGACATACTGGACATGCTATGGATGGGACAGGGCCTCTGTCTTACTCATATACATCAAAACATATATCCGGTCTAGATGGCAACTCCGGCAAGAGAGGAGTGCTCCGCTATCCAGCTGAAGAAGCAGCCTAAGGATGTGATCTGTCTTCCTGGCTATCTGAACCTGCGGGCATGAACGCAGCTCCCCGAGTAATAGGGGAGTCAGTACGGATAATGTACTGAGTATGTAAGGCAAAAGAGTAACATACACATAGGAGTCAAGAAGAAAATCTGAAAATCATAAGCTAAACTAACTGACTGAATACATCTGTATGAATGCATCTATATGTCTGACTATCTGAACATATCTGTATATCTCTGCTTACTGAAAATGCCTCTGAGGGTGTATGATATGCATAGGTCATAGTGCCGAGGAACGTACGGCCCGATCCGTATCCTATATAATAGTACCGAGGAACATACGGCCCGATCCGTATATCATATAGTAGTGCTGAGGAAAGTACGACCCGATCCATATATTATATAGGCCCCTTCGAGCAGCCCTTCAGGCATCTTAATCATCATCACTGTGCACCAGTTGATCAGGTGGCAATGCGTATATAACGCCTCGCCCTTTCTACATACCCCACATACATATAATATATGCGTATATAACGCCTTCTGGTCACGGGTCAATATGTATATATGTAAATGAATGCAACGCATAAATGTGAACTAACATAATCATGATACAAAACTCAGGACCCATGAACAGAAGGGATACTCATAAGAGGGGTACAGGAACATCAAAAAATGAAGTAATCCTAGTGCTTCTTAGAGTAGAGTATGAAAGCTCGTTTACTCGTTCACTCACATCATAGGATCATGCCAAAAAGAAAGAAAAGGAAAGCCTTAACATACCTTTTTGGTCGCCTTAACTTTAACTACTTAATGCTTGGCCTCCCAGGCTCGTAAATATATTTTCAAGAAAATTTATACTATTGTTACACTCATCCTCATAGGCCTGTCTTAAGCCCTCAAACTAACTCTTTCTAGAATCTACCGAAATTGGATAAATTTATACTATTAGTGATGATGTAGTTGATGTTCGTGTGGTTGTTGTTGTTGTTGGTTGTTGGTTGTTGGTAATTGCGATTTTGGACTCGATGAGCTTCGTTTTAGGATTTTGGAACACCTTAAAAATCATAATATACTAGGAGATATACCCCCCCAAATGTGATCCAAAATTCTGTCAACGTTTTTTCCAAATTTTTGACAAACTTATTTTCTTCGATTTGCTTGATCCCAGAACCTTAGACGCTTTCTTAACACTTGTTAAGAGTATTCATTAACCTTATAAGGGTTCCATGACCTCTCCAAGCTTACGTTAGTTTACTCACAACTCATATGACGCGAAATGTTTTGAGGTGTAACAGTACCACAAAGATTAATTCGACTACCATGGAGAGCAAAGGATACTGCAATATGACTGGTTTTAGGTTATCTTAAGGGGAAGGAATAAGAATAAGTTAAACTCCAAGAAGACGAAAGTATGGGATATTGTTGATGCATAAGAAGGATACAAAGATATTAGAGAGAACAAGAATCCCTGAATAAAATGAAGGTGGGATCAGAAATGGGATAAAAGTATGTAACAAAAGTGTAGACAATGGAGGTGAACAGATAACGAGAATGACTAAGCACAAAGAGTTAGAAAAAAAAGGGGAGACCTTGAGCACGAGCATAAAAATTTTCCAGGAAAGAAGAAGTATAAGTGGCCCAATTCCAATAAGTCCAGTCTTAATGAGCAAGTCAGATTACACGTAAGTAAAGTAAATACCAGCAAATACAGGTAAGAACATTGACATCCACCTCAAAGCGAACTCTACTTCAACATTTGAGGACGAATGTTTTTTAAGGAGGGAAGGATGTTACACCCCGTAGTTTCATACGTTAAGATTTATAAGTGTTGGATGTTTTAAGTCTGGACACTGGAGTTACTTTCAAGGATATACAAGAACATGTGCACCAATTGTTTTTTTTATGAGGGTTTAAGTTCATATAGGAAGCTGTGGGAGGATTGGAGAGCAAGTAAATTAAGGGAATTAAGTTTTTGGAATTTTGGAGAAAAATATGAGGGGCAATTTTGGCCCAAATTGGAGGAAGAGTATCTTTTAGTATATGAGGAGTTTTGAAGCAAAGCAAAAGCCTAAATTGAATTTCATGAAGTCTAGTTTCCAACGCAATAAACCGCTCGTCGATACGACATCGGATTAGAGAATTATGGACGTTACATGTAGGTGGGTAGAGCAGGGGACTGCACTGCGCGAATGCACAGTGTCACGCGCTGCTACAGTGCTACAGTGACAACCGACTTTACTCCACTATATAAGGGCTAAAATCCATCTTGTTCTCCATAATAAACTTCCCAAATACTCTCGAAAGCTCATCCAACAAAGGAGAGCTTATATACACCACAAAGTGAGGATTTTACATAATTTTCAAGTGACGGAGTATTAATCGAGGTCCGAGTATCGTATAGTTGTGATTATAATTTTCTTTTATGTTGGAGTTGACTTGGATTCAAGAAAAACATTGAAGATTTTTCTATTCTAGCAAAAGTAAGGTATGCATATCTTTTTATTAATATTGATTTAGGAATATTTATGAGAACAAGAGTTATAACTATTGCGTTGGTATTGTTGGCGTATGGATTGAGGTTTGAAGAAAGTTTCGGATGAAATTGTGCATATTTATCTTGTTATTGTTGTTGATGTTGGTATGGTTGTTGTTGTTGGTTGTTGGTATTGTGATTTCGGGCTAGGCATATATACAGGAGAGATGCTGCGCGAATTTCGGCAGATTTTAAATGGATTCGAAATAAAGGCTTAAGACGAACATGTGAGGATGAGTCTAATAATAGTGTGAATTTTTTTATATGTAGATTACGGGATTGCGAACGATCTTAAGTAAATTTCAAGATAGGAAGTAAGTTGGAAAGTCGAGAAATAAGCCTCTAGGTATGTTAAGGCTAGTCCCTTTCTTTCTAAAGGTATGATCCTTTTGTTATAAACTTTTGTGTCATACTCATAATATCCTTGGTTCCACAAATTCTAGAAGTCCACAAATCTCATGATACTTATGATGTTATTGAGCTTCTAAAGGCATGATTCTTTTCCTACCAACTCATGCATGAATTCCATAAAAATCCTCATTTCCAAGAATGTTAGAGATTCATGACTCTTAAAGTTTTTATGACGCTAAAGATGAATTATTTTTTTTATGATAACCATGACGACAATTATGAGGGATTTGTTTGTCAAAGCTCCAATGCATACGGATTTCATGTTATTATGAGATGATTTTATTCATAGAGATATCCAAGTACATGAGCTTTATATTATTATGAGATGATTGAGCTTACTTTACAATTTCTTAATTTCCTTCATTGTTGATAATCTCACCTTATGAACCTTGTTCCTTCAAGGTGGGATAAATGATGATGATTGATCCATAATATAATCGGAGGCTACCAGCCTTACGTCACTCTGATATAGTTGTGGCTTTTGATTGTGCTCTCATGCATGCTTTATATATATGTATGTAATTTCTCACACCGCGCCGCACTATAGTCCGCCGGGCATGGCACGTAGATGTGCACACCACTGCAGTGAGTATGTTATGATATCGCCCCGGACGCCGGAGGCCCGGACGCGGGCTAATGATGATAACACCGAGCCTTAATGACCGGGCATGATACTATATATATAACACCGAGCCTTAATGGCCGGGCAGGGTACTATATATATGTATAAAAATGTTTTTTTTAAAAGGTTAATCATGCATGACATCCGCCTCAAGAGGCATCCAGACGTACAGGTTATATCTCTTATTTCATGTTACTTTCATATCTGTATTATGTTGTTATCCATGCCTTACATACTCTGTACATTATTCGTACTGACGTCCCTTCTTGTGGACACTGTGTTCATGCCCGCAGGTTTAGGTAGTCAGGCGAGCAGCCCAGCGCAATAGGATCTTCCCTCAGCTGCAGTCAGTGCGCTCTACTTGGTTCGGAGCCACAGTCTATTTTGGTATGATATGTTGATTTGTACATACGGGTATGATGAAGCCTTGTCCCGTCCTTCCTATATTTTGTATTCCATAGTGGTCTGTAGATATTTGTATGTAGTTAGGACGTTATGTAGCCTTGCCGGCTCTATAATACTCGTGATGTTGTAGCGACCTTGTTGGTTCGCATATGTACATATATGTTGGAATATTGGATATTTTTATGTTGGGCCCTTTCTACGTGAAGTTATTCTTTGAGTTATGTTATATGTTGTTCAAGGTAACCGTTAAGTCAGGTGGTGTCACGACCCGACTCGGGACCGCGACGAGCACCCGGTGCTAACCCACCCGAGCACCCTCTTAGCTTACTCTTATACTTACATCTAGGTGAGCCACATAATTATACATGCATTTCCATTCATTCGTCAACTAGTCCCATATAGACAACCGCATATTTATGTCATCATAGGCATTTATGCCACATCAATATACATGGGCCAACGTGGCCGACAAAATGATATACAAAACATAGGCCGACAAGGCCGAACACATCTACCCACACACACACATGTCTACGAGCCTCTAAGAGTATAACATATCACATTAGCGGGACAGGACCCCGCTACGCCCATAATTATATACACAAAAGAATAAGTACCCAAAAGCTACGGCAATCTCTGAATAAGAAGCTATGGATCAAGTCTGTCTCCCTGTGCACCTGCGGGCATAACGCAGTGTCCACAAACTAAAGGACGTCCGTATGAAGAATGTACTGAGTATGTAAAGCATGATCAACATCAATATAGAAGCATAATAGATATCATATGAAGATAGCATAGGAGGGGAGACAGTAATATCATCATCATCATATCGCTTACTTGCATACATCGTCATTCGTATCCCATAATAATACTCGTACCATACTTGATCTCATATTCGTATACATGCCCCTATTCGCATTCATATACATAGTCTTTTCACATTCATATTCATATTATATACATAGCCGTACACTTATATACATACATAGCGTACCCGACCATAAGGCTCGGTGTTTCGTACGTACTTGGCCAACCAAGGCTCAATGTTATTTCTACCTGGCCCTACTAAGGCTTCAGGGTTATCCGTACCATCTGCAGACATGTGCGCGCGTTACGTAATCATATACATACATACATACATACATATATACATCCATATACATATATTCTACCCGGCATTATAAGCTCGGGGGGGGGGGGGGTCATTATAGCCCTTCATAGGCGCATGTGAATATAATAGCCCGTAGGCACCTTTAGCATCATTATTATTATCATCGTCATCACTATCATCATCGTTTTCGCTACATCTCTATCTTATGCTTACTCGTCAATAGGGTGTGTAGTACATTCGTAGCACGTATCAAGGGTCGTGAGCTTATGAGCTCGGAATATCGATCATTTGGAGACAACATACTCATTTAGAGGAATTAGGAATATGGCCAAAGAATCATGCCTTATGAAAGAACGGTTAGCCTCACATACCTTTCCGTCGAACTATTTTACACTTGCACGTTCCCTTCCAATGCTAGCGTTTATACCTTCATTAATATCATAACAATGGCCATTAGTCATTCACATTATCCACATTATCTAGATTCCTCAATTTGCCTCTAATTCGCCCACATTCATGGTCATAACACCCATCTTCGTCCATTCGTCTAAATGTTTTAGTTCATGATCTCAATACCATTTATAACACATTCATATCACAACACAACAACATTCATAACTCAATTCAAACTATTTCTCAAAATGTCACTATTCATCATTCATGACCTAGTTGACCACATTTTCTACAATCCATGTATTTTAATTCTCCAATACCTTAAACATCTTGTAAAAATCATGAATCTTACCTTAGAAGTTGTAGGAACAAGCTTTGGTTGATAATACTCTTCTTTAAGCAAAACCCTAGTTTTTCTCCATTTGGATTTCTTGACTTGGATGATCCTTGATGATTCCCTTATCCTTGATTCACTTGTCTTAATGTTATGGATGACTTATAATCCTTGGAAACTCATATAATAAATGTAGAGAGAAGTTTTAGAGAGAAGTGGTGTAATGTTGTAATGAAATAAAATAAGTCTTGATCCTCATATTTAATGAATTGGAAAATCTGTGCTGGGTGAACAGTGGTCGTCCATGGAGGTTTACGGTCCGTATTCCACTTTACGGACTGTCCCTCGTGGTCGTCTTTAAGCTTAAGCAGGACCAGAGACTTTGGCCTGCATGCATGGTGATTTACGACCATGGTTTACGGGCCGTAAATCACTTTACGGTCCGTCCACCAGGTCGTATTATACCTTTTCCTCAGCTGGCAGAAAGTTGATGTTTGGCATGCCAGTTTATGACCTGGCAGTTTACGGACCGTATACCAGTTTACGGTCCGTATTTGCACTTTACGACCACTGGCAGACAGCTGAAGCCTTTGCATGGCAGTTTACGTCTGCCAGTGTACGAACTGTATTGCACTTTACGGTCCGTATTTTGCAATATACGACCACTGGGCAGTTTTGCCAACTTTCAATTTTTCTCATTTCTCGACTTTTCATTCTAATCATCCACACCCCTTTACATACATTTCCCATGAAACATTATACACTCGCACTCCTCGCACACATCATTAATTCATTTACTTGCGTATCAACGGGAAATTTTTCGAGGTGTAACATTCTACCCCCCTTAGGAACATTCGTCCTCGAATGTTAAAGGCTTGGGGAATTCTATAAAAATTTCGCCAGAGTTTCCTCTGTAATGTGGCACTACCACCCTGTCACAACAACCCACAATAACAATGCCTCACAGGGCAATAATACAACAGCACTAGAAATTTGGCCAAACACGACCTGAATGTATAAAAGGAAAATATGCATACCTTATGATTTTGACGTCTCATCTTGGACTTCTTCCAAGGGCTAAAATAAATGTGGGTATTTGGATCGCATATTCTCTTCTGCTTCCCATGTCATTTCCTTTCGATTATTATTTCTCCACAGAACTTTAATTGAGGCCACTTCTTTGTTTCTAAGCCTCCGTACTTGCCTATCTAATATGGCAATGGGTATTTCATCATAAGTTAACTTTTCTGTCACTTGAATAACATTCACTGGGACGATCCTCGTAGGATCTCCAACACACTTCCAAAGTATCGAGACATGAAATACTGGATGGACTGACTCCAAATCTGGAGGTAGATCTAGCTCATAGGCCACTTTGCCTATTTTGCGTATAATCTCATAGGGTCCGATATACCGGGGACTGAGCTTCCCCTTTTTGCCAAATCGCATAACGCCTTTCATTGGCGACACTTTCAAGAATACCCAATCCTTAACTTGGAACTCTAAGTCCCTTCGACGATTATCTGCATAGGACTTCTGGCGACTTTGAGCCGCTAACAATCGATGTTGTATAAGCTTGACTTTCTCTATTGCTTGCTGGACCAAATCTGGCCCTATCAACTTGGCTTCTCCAATTTCAAACCACCCAATTGGGGATCTACACTTTCGCCCATATAGAGCTTCATACGGTGCCATTTGAATGCTAGAATGATAACTGTTATTGTAAGCAAACTCAATGAGTGGCAAATAGTCATCCCAATTTCCTCCAAAATCTATCATACATGCCCGTAACATATCTTCAAGAGTCTGAATAGTACGTTCAGCTTGCCCATCGGTCTGTGGGTGAAACGCCGTGCTTAGGCGCAATTGGGTCCCTAAACCTTCTTGGAAAGACCCCCAAAACTTGGCTGTAAACTGAGTCCCTCTATCGGAGATAATAGATACCGGAACGCCATGGAGTCTCACTATCTCTTTAAGATAAAGCTTGGCATAATATTCTGCCATATAGGTCGTTCTGACCGGTAAGAAATGCGCTGACTTTGTGAGCCTATCCACGATCACCCATATAGAATCATATTTACGTCGAGAACGGGGTAACCCTGTAATGAAATCCATATTAATCACTTCCCACTTCCAAGTTGGGATTTCTATAGCTTGCAATAAGCCACCCGACTTTTGGTGTTCTATCTTCACTTGTTGGCAATTAGGACACTAAGCTACGAATTCTGCTACGTCTTTCTTCATCCCATTCCACCAAAATATAGTCTTAAGATCATGATACATTTTCGTCGCTCCGGGGTGAACGGAGTAACGGGAACAATGAGCTTCTCTCAAAATCTGATGGCGTAGACCTGCCACATCGGGAACACATAACCTGCCTCGACATCGGAGAACTTCGTCTTCCGAAATGTCAAATGATGACCCCTCCTTCTGAGGGAGTGTATCTCTATACTGCATTAGCATGGGATCCTTATATTGTCGCTCTTCTACTTCCGCTACTAACGATGAAACTGCTAAATTCTGAATAATAGCTCCACGGCTACCGGAGTCCACCACTCGGACTCCTAGGCTAGCTAACTGCTGAAGATCACGGGCCATCTCTTTCTTTTCTGGTCGTACATAACTTAGACTTCCCATCGACCTACGACTACGAGCATCAGCCACAACATTTGCCTTTCCGGGGTGGTACAGGATTTCAACGTCATAGTCTTTTAGCAACTCTAGCCATCGTCGTTGCCGCAAATTCAACTCTTTCTGCTTGAAGATATACTGAAGGCTCTTATAATCTGTATAAACATCCACATGGACACCATATAAGTAATGTCTCCATATCTTTAAAGCATGGACCACCGCGGCCAATTCTAAGTCATGGGTAGGATAATTCTGCTCATGTTTCCGTAATTGTCTAGAAGCATACGCAATCACCTTACCATTTTGCATCAATACACAGCCTAGCCCGACGCCTGAAGCATCACAATAAATAACATATCCTTCCAATCCCTCTGGAAGTGTCAAGACTGGGGCTGGAGTCAGTCGGTCCTTCAACTCTTGGAAACTAATCTCGCAAGCATCTGTCCATTGAAACTTAGCTGACTTCTGAGTCAACTTGGTGAGCGGTGCAAAAATAGAAGAGAAATCCTCAACAAATCTTCTGTAATAACCTGCTAAACCCAAAAAGCTACGAACCTCCGTAGGGGTCGTGGGCCTTGGCCAAGTATTCACTGCCTCAATCTTTTGGCTATCCACTCGAATACCGTCAGCTGCAACAATGTGGCCCAGAATTGCCACTGAGTTCAACCAAAACTCGCATTTGGAAAACTTCGCGAATAACTCTCGGGTTCGAAGAACTCCAAGGACAATACGCAAGTGATCCGCATGTTCTGCCTCGGATCTAGAATACACCAGGATATCATCGATGAATACAATCACGAATACATCTAGAAAAGGCCTGAATACATTGTTCATTAAGTCCATAAACACTGTCGGTGCATTAGTTAGCCCAAACGACATTACTCGGAACTCGAAATGGCCATATCTTGTTCTGAAAGCTCTCTTAGGTATATCTTTCTCCCTAAATCTTACTTGGTGATACCCGGACCTCAAATAAATCTTTGAAAACCATTTGGCACCTTGCAATTGATAAAATAAATCATCAATCCTCGGGAGGGGATACTTGTTCTTAATTGTCACTTTATTCAATTGCCGATAATCAATGCACATTCTCAAAGAGCCATCCTTCTTCCGGACGAACAATACGGGTGCTCCCCACGGGGATGAACTAGGCCTAATGAAGCCTTTTTCAAGCAAGTCTTTTAATTGCTCCTTCAACTCTTTCAACTCTGCGGGTGACATCCTGTAGGGAGGAATAGATATGGGATTAGTTTCTGGCAGCACATCAATCGCAAAATCAATCTCTCGCTCGGGAGGACGGCCTGGAAGCTCTTCCGGGAACACATCCGGAAATTCGTTCACTACCGGAACTGACTAAAGAGTCGGAGACTCAGCTTCTACATCTTGAACTCGTACTAGGTGATAAATGCACCCCTTCGTGATCATTTTCCTTGCCTTTAGATAGGAAATAAACCTACCTTTTGGTGATGCCGCATTCCCTTTCCATTCTAAGACTGGTTCTCCCGGAAACTGGAAACGAACCATCTTTATTCGGCAATCAACATTGGCATAACAAGAAGCCAACCAATCCATGCCCATAATAACCTCAAAATCTACCATTTCTAGCTCATGCAAATCAATCATGGTATGACGATCACAAATCACAATCACACAATTCCTATATACTCGGCTAGCTATTACCGATTCACCCACGGGTGTAGACACCTCGAAAGGTTTGATAGACTCCGGCTCAATTATAAATCAACCCGCAATATATGGAGTAACATATGATAATGTGGAGCCCGGATCAATCAAAGAATATACATCATGAGAGAATACCGATAATATACCTGTGACCAGATCAGGAGAAGACTCAAGATCTTGGCGTCCAGCCAAAGCATAAATACGGTGCTGAGGACCGCTAGTACTGGGAGCTCTGACTCTACCTCTACCATGGTCGGCTGGCGCATGTGAACCTGGCCTCGTAGGGCGTACAGATGCTGATGATCCGGCTGCCGACCCTGCTGGCTGGGTCCTACCTCTACCCTGTACTGAGGGGTAATCACGCATGATATGGCCTGGTTGACCACATGAATAGCAACCATCCGAGCCCAATCGGCATCGACCCCAATGCAACTTCCCACACTGGGAACATCGTGGTACAGGTGGTCTCGACTGGCCTAAATCACCTCTAAACTGAGACCCCGAATACCCTGACTCGGCTCAAAACGAGTAGATCTGTCAAATCCCTGCCCCGTGAACTGTGGAGGTGTACTGGTCATAGAATAGCCTGAATGGCTGGGAAACTGCTGTCTGTGTCCGCCCCTGGACTCGCTCCTCGAACCCGAAGGTCTGGCCCTCTTGTTATGGCCCCTATCCTGCTCATGTTCATTTCTCCGTTGCTGTAGATGTTCCTCTAATTACTGAGCATGTGCCTGAATGCGTGCAATATCCATGCCATCCTGAAGGGACGCAGTTAAGCATTTATCCATCAAGTGTGGCCCTAGGCCTTTCACAAACCGGTGCACCCGATCGCCCATATCCGCTACCATGGCCGAAGCATACCTAGCCAAGGAATTGAAGCGGAGACTATACTCTGTAGCACTCATGCTACCTTGCCTCAGATTCAAGAATTTATCGGCCCTAGCTCGCCGAACTTCTGGAGGCATGTAGTGACGGAGAAAAGAATCGACAAACTCTTGCCATACCGGCGGAGGTGCATTGGCTCCCCGCGAAGCCATCCATACTGTATACCACTGGATCGAGATATCTCTCAATCTATAGGACACTAGCTCTACCGACTCAGTGTCTGAAGCATGTATCAACCGGAGCGTCCTTAGCATACCATCAATAAAGTCCTGGGGATCCTCCTCCGGTTTCGACCCAAAGAATTTCGGGGGTTTCAAAGCAATGAAGTCATGAGCCCTTGCACTAACAGCCCTGTCACCTTGCCCTGCGCTTGGCCTCTGAGTCTGGGCCGCAACCAACTGAGTCAACAAATTAATGGCCTCTCTCACGTCTTGGCCCGAAGCATTCGGTGGAGGAGCTGGAGCTGGGGCTGAGGTTCCCACGTGCTCCTCGGTAATAGGCACTGTCTGGGAGGACTGAGATTGAGCCGCACTCTGGGACTCATCTTCCTCTACTACCGGTGGCGGTGCTCTTTCAGCACGCTTTTCTGCCACCGTCTTGCCCTTTTGGGCTGCTGTAGCCTTTTTCATTTTAGGCATCTCTGAAATACACAACACACGATTTAGGAAAGAGAATTTCTTACATCATAGCTCTATCGCACGATTCTTATGAAGAAAGAAGGTCATATATTCCTAAAATGTCCGCAGCTTCTGGTTTATAAGTGTGGCGCGCAACACACTCATAACCAAGACTCTACTAGACACGGCTCGTAGACACATCCTAGGACTGAACTGCTCTGATACCACTTTTGTCCCGACCCGACTCGGGACCGCGACGAGCACCCGGTGCTAACCCACCCGAGCACCCTCTTAGCTTACTCTTATACTTACATCTAGGTGAGCTACATAATTATACATGCATTTCCATTCATTCGTCAACTAGTCCCATATGGACAACCGCATATTTATGTCATCATAGGAATTTATGCCACATCAATATACATGGGCCAACGTGGCCGACAAAATGATATACAAAACATAGGCCAACAAGGCCGAACACATCTACCCACACACACACATGTCTACGAGCCTCTAAGAGTATAACATATCACATTAGCGGGACAGGACCCCGCTACGCCCATAATTATATACACAAAAGAATAAGTACCCAAAAGCTACGGCTCCGAAAGAAATGGAGCTCTGCTATGCAATCTCTGAATAAGCAGCTATGGATCAAGTCTGTCTCCCTGTGCACCTGCGGGCATGACGCAGTGTCCACAAACTAAAGGACGTCAGTATGAAGAATGTACTGAGTATGTAAAGCATGATCAACATCAATATAGAAGCATAATAGATATCATATGAAGATAGCATAGGAGGGGAGACAGTAATATCATCATCATCATATCGCTTACTTGCATACATCGTCGTTCGTATCCCATAATAATACTCGTACCATACTTGATCTCATATTCGTATACATGCCCCTATTCGCATTCATATACATAGTCTTTACACATTCATATTCATATTATATACATAGTCATACACTTATATACATACATAGCGTACCCGACCATAAGGCTCGGTGTTTCGTACGTACTTGGCCAACCAAGGCTCAATGTTATTTCTACCTGGCCCTACTAAGGCTTCAGGGTTATCCGTACCATCTGCAGACGTGTGCGCGCGTTACGTAATCATATACATACATACATACATATATACATCCATATACATATATTCTACCCGGCATTATAAGCTCGGGGGGGGGGGGGGGGGGGTCATTATAGCCCTTCATAGGCACATGTGAATATAATAGCCCGTAGGCACCTTTAGCATCATTATTATGATCATCGTCATCACTATCATCATTGTCACACCCCGACTTTACTAGGGTGTGATGGGCACTCGACCCCATATCTGGAGCCGAGCGAACCCGCTGACTCTTATTACATAGATAAACTCTTGTATCAATTAAGAAATAAATACATAGTAAGCTCTCCAATTTTTTTTCCATAAGTAATGACTATTAGCATATGGGGCCCGCGACATGAAACGTAATAACATTTTGACTGGTGACGTCGTTTACCAAGCTGACACTCTATACTCATGACTCTGTCTGCAAAGTCTCTAACATTGAACAAACACCATAGCTCATATACTCTGACTTGGCAGCACTCCAGAACAAGTGGAGCCCGCCAACTCCGCTGGAACATCTTCTATGATAACTGTGGCTCAGCTGGTGTACCTGCGCGGCATGAACGCAGCCCCCGAAGAAGAGGGGTCAGTACGAGTAATGTACTGAGTATGTAAAGCATGAATACTAACATAATAAGGGAATATACTGTATGAATAATAACGGAATAGACATATGGAGCTTATCCTGGGGCAGATGTAACCTGTACATATGAATGCCTTTCTGCGGATGCCATGCATGCTTAGTTTCTTTTTCAGACAAACGGTGCTTCTTATTTACATATACAGAAAACAGAACATTTCAGAAAACGGTGTCATTTATTTACATTCACAGACGCCGAGTACATCGGCTCTCCCATCCCCCTCCCCAATAGTGTCCCAACATATTATATATAAATATCACAAATACAGACGTCGTACCCGGCTCTCCCATAATCCCGCGTCCGGGACGAAATCCAGCTGAATCAGGTGGTGATATAACAGTGGCCCTTTCCCTTTCCCCATATACATATACATATACATATTCACATTCATATACATATGTCATACAATTGGCATGCATGAGAGCCCAAGGAAAGTCATGAGTCCATCGGAGTGACGTAAGGTCGGTGACCTCCGATTATATTATGGAATACCCGGGATCGCTTTGTCTCACCTTGAAGGAACGAGTATTTTAAGGCGCGACTACCAACGAGGAATAGTACTAGGAGGAAACATAGTATGAAATCATAGGCATCATAGACGTCAATTCATAGACCTTGAAATCCGTAGAACATAGTGTCACAACTAAGCAATAGAGATAAGAATCAAGAACTAGTTTGTCACTTTCGTATTCACATTGAATCCCATACCTAGGAATCTTGGTCATGGAATCGTTCTAGTCATACTTATCGTAGACATATTCTCTTTTCTAACATCATCATTATCATTATCATCATAGAAGTATTCTCATTGGGATAGGTATAGTACTTATCATTTGATAACAGAATAAGGGTCAAAGGTTTCTTTTGGATTCAGCTTCAAAATAGGTTAAGCGGAACAATAAGGACAATCCGGGAACAATGGGCCCACCTCGGGTCAAATGAGGCGGCGTACCAAATTTACATACATTGCATTTCATGGCGTCAATTGTGAGGGTTTTAAGGTAGTCGGGACCTATTTATGCGAGTTCTAGAGGTTTAGGAAGTTTTTTCCAACATTTTACACAATTTTGATTCAATTCTACTGAGTGAAAAGGGGGAAACTTTAGGCGCGGATTCCGGAGGGTAGGGTTATCCCCGAGGCTCATACCCAACATATTACGTCTAAGACATGCCATAGAAAGAAGGGTGAAGCCTTACATACCTCTTCCGCTCCTTATGCAACTCCAAGTTCACGTTCCAAATCCGCCAAAATCTGTGAATTGGTCATATTTACCAAAACTTGATTAGAGCCTTTAGAAGTTGATTCTTTAAAGTGACACTTTGTCTGCCGAAATTTCGGCAGCATTTCCCCTATAAATACACCATCCCCGAGAATACGGCTCGGCCCCAAATTAACAACAACAATCCGAGAATGGAACTCGGCCAAAGCAACAACAATATTAGCAATTCCTTCTAGCAACACTTCAACATTCAATTCTATTCAATTCAATTCAACTCGATTCAATTCAATTCAATTCATATGACTTTCAAAGCATTTTAATCAACATACAACTTCGTCCAACACCTTCCAAACTCATAACTACATCAACATTCCGCACATTGACAACATTAATCACAATAACACAAGACTATATGAAGGTCACATTCTCCTTCAACAACTTACAAACGATTCCAACTTCATTTTCAATCATTAAATTCTCATTTTACATTATGGAATCCACAACGACACCAACTAGAATATCACATGAACTCGATTCATCATAGCTTACCAAACAACACCATTTTCGGCCATCACACATATGTCCAAGAATTTTCCATCTTTTCTATACATTACAACAACAACAACATACTACATGAAATTAATTCAATCTTTCCTCACAACATTACACATACCATACACGGCCACTTACAATATCCATATTTTCATGGCTTTTATTCATCTCCACATACCATAACAACCATAACATTAAATAAAATTAGTTCATCATTCCAATCATAATACACAATATACACGGCCATACACTATATATATATATGTATATGTATTTCACGGCCACACATCAAACACACACACTTTCATGAATTCCATCCATTTTCACACATTACAATACTCACAAACCATCCATGACACATAAAAGGGATGAAAACCTTACCTTTCTCTTCAACTTCCCACTTGGTTTAGGGTTGGTATATGACACCAAAAATCCTTCTACTTGCTTCAACAATCACTCCATGATGTAGAGGACCTTCCATTAGGTAGGAAAAGTGGAAGGAAATAATTTTCCTTGGTCCTCACCTTGCCCCTAAAATTCGGCCACCATGGCCGAATTCCCCCTGTTTTTTTTTTTTTTTTTTGTTTTGCTTGTTCTTTCTTTCTCTTCCACTCTCTTCAATTAGAAGATGACCACATAGATATATATATAGCTCTACATGCATGTGAGGGGCACATGCCTTCCCCTCCATTTTCTAGAGTTTTCTTTTCTTTTTCTCTTTCTTTTATTTTCTAGAATTCTCTTCACCTTTCTTGAGAATTAATAAAGAAGACCAATTTCTTCTTATGTACACTTTGGCCCTTCAGGAATTTTCTTGAACTTTGTGAAATTACTATTTTACCCTTAGCCTTTCACAATATTTCCATACCATAATATTCATGAATATTATTTATAACCAACTCGTACGTCGAAATACATTCGGAAAATGGTCATTCCCTTCGCTTTACCGCGACTACCTTGAAATATCCAAACGCATAAAATACGGGATATAACATCCTCCCCCCCTTTACAACATTCGTCGTCGAATGTTCAACTGACCTTGTAGGGTCTCGTAGCACTTTGGGAGGGATTCCCTTATAGTTGTCCTTTTCTCCATGTCCACTCTCTATCTGTTATCCCACTTTCCTTACTATCAAACTCCTAGATCCTTACATGAGTCCTCATTCCATGTCATGGGTTTCTTTTATAGCTGCTCTTTCCATTATGCCCGTTCCTTATCATTTACCTTATTTTCCTTATAATCGAACTCGTTGACCCTTCACGAGTCATTGCTCCATGTCATAGTTTTTTTTTTCTAACTCACTGCGTCACCTCATTATCCTTGTTCTTTCCGGGTCCTTCCTTTTCTATTTTTGTCTCGTCACCGTACCTTAACGGAAGCCATGTCCTAGTATACAATCCTTACTTAACGATTCAATGTAGCCGTAGGCTATTTCTTTATCCTCAGGTCTATCTCTTAGTATACTCATTGTTATTTCGCTTCTACTCTTCTCCCAAGTATTCTTGCGACACGCCGACATATTTTAAACTCTGATTCCAAGCTAATATATTTCCTTTGCTGACACTTGATAGTGTTGCAATTCCTTTTTAGGTCTACTATAATATGGCCTCCCCCCCTTTAGGGGGCTCCTTATGTGCCAACAGTCCTTCTATGAAATCTTGGTCTATCCCTTATCCCTCATCTCCTTGAGGTTTCTTACCTCTCACCTCCTTCCGATACTTTGATCTCTTTGTTTTCCACTTGCTCAATCTTTTCTTTCCAATTTTCGTCACACTAGAATTCTTCCATCATTTTGATTCAATTCTACTGAGTGAAAAACGGGAAACTTTAGGCTCGGATTCCGGAGGGTAGGGTTATCCCCGAGGCTCATACCCAACATATTACGTCTAAGACATGCCATAGAAAGAAGGGTGAAGCCTTACATACCTCTTCCGCTCCTTATGCAACTCCAAGTTCACGTTCCAAATCCGCCAAAATCTGTGAATTGGTCATGTTTACCAAAACTTGATTAGAGCCTTTAGAAGTTGATTCTTTAAAGTTATAAATACACCATCCCCGAGAAAACGGCTCGGCCCCAAATTAACAACAATAATCCGAGAATGGAACTCGGCCAAAGAAACAACAATATTAGCAATTCCTTCTAGCAACACTTCAACATTCAATTCTATTCAATTCAATTCAACTCGATTCAATTCAATTCAATTCATATGACTTTCAAAGCATTTTAATCAACATACAACTTCGTCCAACACCTTCCAAACTCATAACTACATCAACATTCCGCACATTGACAACATTAATCACAATAACACAAGACTATATGAAGGTCACATTCTCCTTCAACAACTTACAAACGATTCCAACTTCATTTTCAATCATTAAATTCTCATTTTACATTATGGAATCCACAACGACACCAACTAGAATATCACATGAACTCGATTCATCATAGCTTACCAAACAACACCATTTTCGGCCATCACACATATGTCCATGAATTTTCCATCTTTTCTATACATTACAACAACAACAACATACTACATGAAATTAATTCAATCTTTCCTCACAACATTACACATACCATACACGGCCACTTACAACATCCATATTTTCATGGCTTTTATTCATCTCCACATACCATAACAACCATAACATTAAATAAAATTAGTTCATCATTCCAATCATAATACACAATATACACGGCCATACACTATATATATATATATATATGTATTTCACGGCCACACATCAAACACACACACTTTCATGAATTCCATCCATTTTCATACATTACAATACTCACAAACCATCCATGACACATAAAAGGGATGAAAACCTTACCTTTCTCTTCAACTTCCCACTTGGTTTAGGGTTGGTATATGACACCAAAAAGCCTTCTACTTGCTTCAACAATCACTCCATGATGTAGAGGACCTTCCATTAGGTAGGAAAAGTGGAAGGAAATAATTTTCCTTGGTCCTCACCTTGCCCCTAAAATTCGGCCACCATGGCCGAATTCCCCCTTTTTTTTTTTTTTTTTTGTTTTGCTTGTTCTTTCTTTCTCTTCCACTCTCTTCAATTAGAAGATGACCACATAGATATATATATAGCTCTACATGCATGTGAGGGGCACATGCCTTCCCGTCCATTTTCTAGAGTTTTCTTTTCTTTTTCTCTTTCTTTTATTTTCTAGAATTCTCTTCACCTTTCTTGAGAATTAATAAAGAAGACCAATTTCTTCTTATGTACACTTTGGCCCTTCAGGAATTTTCTTGAACTTTGTGAAATTACTATTTTACCCCTAGCCTTCCACAATATTTCCATTCCATAATATTCATGAATATTATTTATAACCAACTCGTACGTTGAAATACATTCGGAAAATGGTCATTCCCTTCGCTTTACCGCGACTACCTTGAAATATCCAAACGCATAAAATATGGGATATAACAATCATCGTTTTCGCTACATCTCTATCTTATGCTTACTCGTCAAAAGGGTGCGTAGTACATTCGTAGCACGTATCAAGGGTCGTGAGCTTATGAGCTCGGAATATCGATCATTTGGAGACAACATACTCATTTAGAGGAATTAGGAATATGGCCAAAGAATCATGCCTTATGAAAGAACGGTTAGCCTCACATACCTTTCCGTCGATATATTCTACACTTGCACGTTCCCTTCCAATGCTAGTGTATATACCTTCATTAATATCATAACAATGGCCATTAGTCATTCACATTATTCACATTATCTAGATTCCTCAATTTGCCTCTAATTCACCCACATTCATGGTCATAACACCCATCTTCGTCCATTCGTCTAAAGTGTTTAGTTCATGATCTCAATACCATTTATAACACATTCATATCACAACACAACAACATTCATAACTCAATTCAAACTATTTCTCAAAATGTCACTATTCATCATTCATGACCTAGTTGACCACATTTTCTACAATCCATGTATTTTAATTCTCCAATACCTTAAACATCTTGTAAAAATCATGAATCTTACCTTAGAAGTTGTAGGAACAAGCTTTGGTTGATAATACTCTTCTTTAAGCAAAACCCTAGTTTTTCTCCATTCAGATTTCTTGACTTGGATGATCCTTGATGATTCCCTTATCCTTGATTCACTTGTCTTAATGTTATGGATGACTTATAATCCTTGGAAACTCATATAATAAATGTAGAGAGAATTTTTAGAGAGAAGTGGTGTAATTTTGTAATGAAATAAAATAAGTCTTGATCCTCATATTTAATGAATTGGAAAATCTGTGCTGGGTGAACAGTGGTCGTCCATGGAGGTTTACGGTCCGCATTTCACTTTACGGACCGTCCCTCGTGGTCGTCTTTAAGCTTAAGCAGGACCAGAGACTTTGGCCTGCATGCATGGTGATTTACGACCATGGTTTACGGGCCGTAAATCACTTTACGGTTCGTCCACCAGGTCGTATTATACCTTTTCCTCAGCTGGCAGAAAGTTGAAGTTTGGCATGCCAGTTTACGACCTGGCAGTTTACGGACCGTATACCAGTTTACGGTCTGTATTTGCACTTTACGACCACTGGCAGACAGCTGAAGCCTTTGCATGGCAGTTTACGTCAGCCAATTTACGGACCGTATTGCACTTTACGGTCCGTATTTTGCAATACACGACCACTGGGCAGTTTTGCCAACTTTCAATTTTTCTCATTTCTCGACTTTTCATTCTAATCATCCACACCCCTTTACATACATTTCCCATGAAACATTGTACACTCGCACTCCTCGCACACATCATTAGTTCATTTACTTGCGTACCAACGGGAAATTTTTCGAGGTGTAATAGGTGGTTCCCGACCTATGGGTCGGAGCCCGTCATGCCCCTTGTTGGGGTATAATAGTAACCGGGAAGGACAACCTTGAAACCAAAAGACATGACCATTATCAAGTATAATAAATTATAAATATCATGTATGGAGAGTTTCGAAAGATTCCGGGACCAAGCAAATCGAAGAAAATAAATTTGTCAAAATTGGAATAAAGTTGGCAGAATTTTGGGTCAGCTTTGGAGGGGTATATCTCTGGGTATATCACGAGTTTTGAGGTGATTTAAGAGCCTAAAATGAAGTTCGTCGAGTCTAATTTCCAACGCAACAAACCGTTCATCAATACGACATCAGAGTAGGGAGTTATGGGAGGAAAATCCGGAAAGCCCACTTATGTGATGACCCAGGCCAACTCGAGTTTGGGACCTATAAAACGGCCTCTACACTTCATTTTATTCATTTTTCTTTAACTCCACAAACCTCTAGAACTCTCCTAACATCTCCACACCTCTCTAGAATCTTCCACACTTCTCTCTCCATTATAAGAGTGTTCTTGAAAGTTCTCCACCATTCCAAAACATTCTATACCATCACAAAAGAGGATCAAACTCCAAAACTCCAAGCTAATTCATGGAGAAGGATTGTTCTTGTCTCTACTTAATGTTGTGATGAATTTGGTCTTCGAAGAAGTTGAGTGGGGTGATGTTTTTCTAGTGTAAGGTATGTTCTCCATCCTATTTATCATGATTAAGTTTATTTGAAGGTTTAGCAAGTCCTATAAAAGAAGAGAATCATAGTAGAGAAGTTGCAAAGTATTAAAGTGAAGATGATGACTATGGAATGAATTTGAAAGGAGATTTTGGATTAATTTGAGATTAAATTGAATATAATTCTTTGATTATGGTATTGTGGATATTATTGTGGTTGGTTGAGAAATTGGGAAAACATCGTGTGGGATGTTTTATGGAGTATAATGGTGTTGATGATGATGTTGTTGATATTAGTATTGCTATTGTTGTTGTTTTGTTGGTATTGTGATTTTGGGCTAGGGATATAAACAGGGGAGATGCTGCCAGAATTTCGGTAGATTTTAAAAGGAATTAATTTGAAGACTTAAGATAAGCATATGACAATAAGCCTAACAGTGGTATGGACTCTCTTGAATGTAGATATACGAGCATGGGAGGACAAGCATTAAGTAGTTAAAGTTAAGGCAACCGAAAAGGTATGTTAAAGCTAGTCCCTTTCTTTCTCAAGACATGATTCTTTTCTTATGAACCCATACTTGTTTTCCATAACATTCTTATTCCCAAAAGTTAGAAGTTCATGATCCTTAGAGTTTCTTATGATGCTAAAGGTAAGTATGTTCCATGATGATAATGATGAGGATGATGATTCCATTTTTAGAGATTCCAAAGATTACGATTTTAATGCTATTATGAGATTATGGAGTTTGTCTCATGAGTTCTTGATTTTATCCATTGTTATTGATCTCACCTGAAAATACTTGTTCCTTCGAGGTGAGATATAGCAACGATGATAATCCTATTTCTGATGCTATCTAAGTACAGCGTTCTTGATACTCTCATGACACTATTGATCTCATCTTACGATAGTTGATCCTCTAAGGAAAGATGTGGTGATAATGATAACGAAGATGATGATGTGCTTTTATTTATGTACTATTATATATATATATATATATATATATGTAGTCATGTGTGACACCGAGTCCCGAAGGGGCCGGGTACGGATATGACCGAGTCCCGAAAGGGCCGGATACGGATATGATCGAGTCCCGAAAGGGCCGGATACGAATATGACCGAGCCTTATTATTGCCGGGTACGGATATTACCGAACCTTTCTATGGTCAGGTACGAATAATACCTAGCCTATATGGCCGGGTACGGTATTGTGTTGTATTGTATGGTATTGTATGGGTACGTATGTGGTTATATGAAATAAAAAGGTTAGGTAGGCATGATGAATGTCTTCAAAGGTATCATGAGGTATAAACGATTCTTTTATCTTACGCTATTCTTTCTGCTTTTATCATGTTCCTATTCGTGCCTTACATACTCAGTACATTGCTCGTACTGACGTCCGTTCTAGTGGACGCTGCATTCATGCCTGCAGGTAGACAGGTAGACGGATCTGACCCATAAGAGCTTTATCAGCGGAATCTTAGGAGCGCTCCATTTCCTTCGGAGCTGCAGTCTATTTGTATTGGTCCTTATGGTCATTTGTATTCTATGTAGAGGCTCGTAGACATGTGTGTACAGTTAGACATTTCATAACCATACCAGTTCATATTATTGTATAATATTTTAGTAGCCTTGTCGGCTGGTGATGATGGGCATAGTTGTTGAGGATTATATAGAGATATGTCGTTATGTTGTGATATATGTCCTTACAGATTAGGATATCCATAAGGTGTATGTGTAGAGGTGCTCGGTGTATTAGCTCCGGGTGCCCGTCATGGCCCTCCGGTTGGGTCGTGACAAAAGTGGTATCAGAGCAGTTCGTCCTAAGGAGTGTCTACGAGTTGTGTCCAGTAGAGTCTTGTTTATGGGTGTGAAGCGCGTCACACTTATAAACAAGAGGCTGGAGGGCAATTAGGAATGATTGACCTTTTTTTTTCTCATCTTAGATCATACGGTAGAGATAAATTATAGGACGTGATGTCCCTGATTCTAATCCTAAATGTTTTTATTGTGGATAAGTAGTTGATTATGCCACTATGAGGTAATTGATGAGAATTGAAGTTGATACTCCGAAAGGTATGTTTCCTGCCTTATTGATATAGATAGACTTTAATATAAGAACTTGAGCTAAATGTTAAGGGTATTTATGATCGCCCTGTGAGGCATTGGATGTGCTTTCTGGGCCGCGTGCAGAAATGAGGCAGTAAGAAGTATAGAGGAAACTCTGCTGAAATTTTTAAAAATTGAATTGTTTGAATGTTTATGCTATAGAGAAAGAATGAAGGGGAAAATGAGACAATCGAGTGTTTGGTGAGTCATGAATGAACGAACCATTATGAGATGCTTTCAATGAAAAGTTTTAGAATGATTGTAACTTAATTTAAGGGAAGAACCCTGGAGGGGAAAAATGATTACTGATTAAAGGAACTAGAATGAGTTGCATTCGAGATTTCGGAGAATTGAGATTTGTTGAAGATATTGGGAAAGTTGGAACTAAGAATTCAAATACAGTATTACGATTTAGAAGATTGATGAGTAAGAGATAACGAAGTGATATTGATATGGGAAAGGAAGTTAATGAGTAAGGGGAGAAAGTACCTTAAGAAGAGATTTTCAGCGTCAAAAGGGATTCAGACACGTAACGAAACACTCTAATGTCTTATAAGCTAAGAGTAAAGAATGACTAATGGAAACAGGCATTTTACAAGTAAAAGAAAGCAAAAGAAACTATGAGGACTAAAGGAAGGAGGAGATGTCAACGAAATGGTTAAAGGGAATTATGAAGCCGCCGACAACAAGGAGAAAGTTAATGAGTCAGTAGGCTAGCCCAAAGGAAAACAAATTGAAATTATAAGACAATGGTTGTGTGAAAGATGCAAAGATGCGATCATGAAGAAAATCGAGAAAATTTGAGATATATATATATATATATATATATATGTGTGTGTATGTGTGTGTGTGTGTGTGTAGTATCATAAAGGAAGATGAGGATTCGACGAAAGAAGAATGGAAAGAGTGTACTTTGTGAGGATTTCATGATAAGAACAAGAATTGACAGAATACTAGAAGGACTATGATGCACAGCTGGGATGCAAACAAGTAGTTAAAAAGAATTACGCGACAAAATGAGCTAAGCTAATAAAAGGATGAGTCATGGGAATGGATGGTGTGGAATATCAACTTTTAATGGTATAGTATAGACATAAATCATAATTGGGAACCTAGAGCAAGGAGAATTTCAAGGATATTAAGAAGATAGTCGTGGAGAAAGACTAGGGCTAAAGGAGTGTGGTATAGTCGGACATTCTATAAGGGGCCTAATGAATTCCGATGTCCCCATTAATTCATTAGCCTAGAGGATTACTAGTCATGAAAGGTAGAAGTGAAAAGATAATAAAGAAGGCGTTTGAATTTTATCCGATATGTTAAGCATTTTGATTTGATACAAGAACACAACTAGCAGAAAGGAAAATAAGTTAAACCATGCGATGAAAAGAACTTCGGCATTATACGGAATAGAGGAGTTGAAGGATCGCTAAGGTCGGCCAGATGACTATCAAAGACGGTTAACACTCAAGGGTTACGGGTATATGAGAACATCCTTTAAAAGGGGGAAGAACAAATTCACTTCTAAGATGAGCTACAATATTTCCAAGTTGTTCTCTTAGCTTTTCATAGTTTGTGACCCATGTATCTGGAAGGACTTTGATAAGTTCTTCCCTAGAGAGCTATTTTGGGATCTGGGTGCACATGGTAGTTCCTAGAAGGAGCCAAAATTCGAGATGAACCAATATACCAAGAATGTGCTAAAGCAAAGTGAGAATGGATTAAATGCAGGTATATTAGGAAACAAATACAGGAAGGAAAATAAGTTTCGCCAATGCGATACGTTATATTCCGGACTATGACTAGAATCACTCGTGCCGAAGAAATTTTAGGTATATTTAGATATGCAGTAAAGTACTCCAAGGGGCAGCAGAAGGAGTGAGGAAGGCCGCATGTGCCCAGGGATAAGTATAAGGGACAATCAGGATTACTAAAGAGAACTTGTAGCACTAGAAGAGATGAAAGCTTTAAAAGAGAAGTATTTATAGGAAGTTCAATAATCTTCAAAGGAAAGGAAGATAGTATACCTATGGATAGCAGACCGCAGTACTGCCTGAGATTAGGGAGTACCTCGTAAGTCGTAAAATTCCAACCTGCTGGTTATATCAATTGTGAGAGTGTATGACATTGAACCATATAAACAATCGTCATGATGAAATGGCTAACAGAATGGTGCAAGGACTACAATAAGGAGCCGAAGAAAAATGGAGGTTAGTTTAAGTCTCAATTAGTCACCGGTATAGGAGAGCCAATGACTTAAGGAGGGAAGCATACTCATATTGGGACGAAATTATGATTAAGTAGAATTTTATCTTAGTTCCATGTTCATGAGTTTATTTTATAATTATGCAAAAACTGAGGAGAGGAAATTAGAGGAAAAGTTCAAATATGAATATGATGATATTGTAAGGAATTAAGGGGTTTGACCAAGGAATTAAAAGGAGATGATATGGTATGTATATAAGGTCGACTAGTACAAAAAGGGATAATCTAAAATAGCACCAGAGAAGCAAGCAAGAAAAGGTGCCATATCCGAACAAAAGAATTTGTCTACTAGTACAGAAATAAGGAGCAAGGCAAAAAGAGTACAACAATTAAGAGTGCTCACAAACCGGTAGGGAGCTGTAGCAATCATGAGTTAAGACCATCTTAATGGCAACAGGTCCCAAGACAGTAGCTAGATATTAGTCGACCACTAGATACATACATAAGAACATGAGGATATGGAACTAATGAATGAGTTCAACAAATAATTGGGAGAATATGAAAGAAGACTAATGAGTCCATAGTATGAGAGCATGGAGATCAGGAACTAAAGGAGGATAACCGTTTCAAGAAATTAATGACAGCATCGTAAGCTCGCAAGCTACAACATTTGAGGACGAATGTTTCTAAGAGGGCAAGAATGTTACACCTGGCACTTTTAGAGCATGAGCAGGCCATGTATTTCACCGTATTAATGGAGTATCGGAGATGTCCCATGAAGTTTTGGAAGATACAAGCCATGAGAAGTACGTAACAATGAAGTAAAGGATGAATTACGATCTCGTAAGTCGTAACTGCTGCACCCTATTTTTGCCAAGGCTAAACAAAGTACAACTTATGTTAAGCATCCTTCAGAATCCACAAATGTGGTTCCTGGCTGGACCAATTTTAACTATACGAGGGATATGTAAAAAGTCTTGATTATTAGTTATAAAAATATTAACAGAATTTAAACTAAAGAATAACTAACATGAATGTTTATGTAGTAAAAGGTGTAAGTTGCATATGTAAAAAATACGTATTACGTGATTATTTATGTCACACCCCAATCTCGCTAGGGCGTGATGGGCACCCGACCTTTACCTAGGGCCGAGCGAACCCGCTGACTCTTACTACACACATAACCGCTTTGGACTCTTTAAACCAAATAAGAATAAAATACATAATAAGGGCTTGCATAATCATTTTTTTTCATCGTTCTCAAGGCAAGTAAATCTGTAATCATAAAGAATCTGTAACATAATACATAATGACACATCGGCTGGTGGAGCCGCTTACAAGACTGACATTCTATACCCACGACTCTGTCTGCAAAATCTCTAACATCGACCAAGATACCATAGCATGAATACTCTGACTCGGCAACACTCCAGGGGAAAATGGAGCTTGCCAATTCCGCTGGAACATCTTCTATAATGGCTTCTACTCATCTGGGTGTACCTGCGCGGCATGAAACGCAGCCCCCGAAGAGAGGGGATCAGTACGGAATATGTACTGAGCATGTAAGACATGGAATACCGAAAAGAGGATCATAATTGAAACAGAGATTTACCAGAATCAAGTATGACTTTTGTAAAAAAACATCAAAGCACTTGCCTTTTGAACTGAAAATCATGTATGTCATCATCATGTATCATATATATACATATAACGTGCCCCGGCCCTCTAGTGAGGGACGCGGTAAATAAATGCATGCATGTCATTACCATATATCATATGTGCATAACGTGTCTCGGCCCTCCAGTGAGGGACTCGGTGGATAAAATCATGCATGTCAACATCATATATCATATATGCATATAATGTGTCCCGACCCTCTATTGCGGGTCTCGGTGAATGAAGTCATCATATGTCATCCTGGCCGCCATCCCCGTATCATCATATCATCATATACATATACATATAATCGTGTCCCGGCCCGCAAGTGAGAGGGACTCGGTGAACAATGCAGTGGAGTGCGCACGAGAACATACCCTGGCCCGGGACGCAGTGGAGGATACATTAAGGCATGCACGAGCAGAGTCGTGAGAAATTATATGCACATAAAACAACTTTCAGACTCGATGAATAAGTACCCAAACGACACGTGAAACACCATAAACACGTTTCGAGGCAATCCGAGTTAGTATACGAAAGTTAGGGACATTTTACTACAGAAACCTCTTTGAACGTTTCAAAAGCTATTTTTGGAAAATCAAAGCAATAGTCATATCAAATACTTTTTGAATATTACTATGGACCAAATCAAAATAAAACTCTGGGAACCATACACACGTATCAAGACATAGCAAAACAGCTTTCGCAAGTCAAGAACGTTAGCCATCCTAGTGGCTCTAAGAATAGGAGATTCTTTGAAATTATACATATACCTTGTCTGTTTGTTTCACAAGGATCATGCCAAAAGAAAGAAAGGGTAAGCCTTACATACCTGCTCCATGTCCTATTAGCTACGCTTAATTGTCCAAGCTCGCTATCGCTAGTCTACATGCAAGAAGATTTACACAATCATCAAACACATCGTCACACACTTGTCGTAGTCTTTCAAATAAATTCATTTATAATCTCCCGAAATTTCGGCAGCATTTCCCCTGTAAATACAACCATCCCCGAGAATCCAACTCGGCCAAATTATCAACAACAATCCGAGAATTCAACTTGGCCAAATTATTAACAACAATACCAACGATCATACTAACAACTTCAACAATCAATTCAAAATATATTCTAACATTAACAACCCTTGTCACACAATTCAACGGCATTTCATTTATATTCAATTTAACCACATATAGTCAAGCCAACATAATTGCTCACACGTTCAAATACTTGCCCAAGACCTTACAAACAAAACTCAAGAACACTTCAAACAATCCGCGCAATGACCAAAACAGCCCAACCAATGCACAATACCACCCGAAACCTCACAACTCAACGTAACCAACAACAACACATTCTTTCCTTCCAAATTCATGAACTACACCAACAATCTACATATTGACAATATCATTCATACAATATAAGAATTCATACTAGTGTCACATTAACTTCTCCAACAATCCCACAACAATTACAACTTCATTTCAAGCCACCAAATCTTCATTTTTATTATGGAATCCATAACAACACCAATCAAAATACTAAATAAAATCAATTCATCATACCTACACAACACACTCTATATTCGGCCACAACCTCCACATCCACATTTCATGAATTTCATCCATTTCCACATACTACAACATGCATAAATCATTCCTAACACAAGTAAAACAAGATTAAACCTTACCTTCTTCCATCCATCCTCTTGCTCTGCTAGGGTTGGAATTCACACAAATGAACGATTTAATTACTCCAACAACTCCTTCATGTTAATAAGGACCTTCCAATTGCTTGGAATACTAGAAGAAATAATTTTTTTGATCAATTTTTCAAGGGGTAAATTTTTGGGGCTATGGCCGAATGCCCCTTCTTCTTTTCGTTCTTTTTCTTCTTCTCCAAACTTCTTGAATTTTCTAAATGTGAGGGTGATGATAAATGTGACCAATAAGTCATCTAGATATACATATATTATACATCCATGTGGGCCAAAGCCCACCACACTTGGACAGCCACATAGCCCTTTCATTAACTTTCTTGAACTTCTTGTGAAATTTCCATTTTGCCCCTAGCCTTCCACAATATTACCATGAACCATCTTGTGAATTTCCCTTTTCACCCTTAGCCTTTCTCAATATTTCCATACTAATAAACAACTTGTACATTAAAATAATTTTGGAAAATAGTCTTGCCCTTAACTTACCACGACTACCTTGAAATATCCGAATGTACAAATTACGGGCTATAACAATTTACAAGTAAATAAAGTGCACAATTACGGTGACTAACAATTTTAGCTTTAAATGAATATAATATAAAGGTATTTACTTAACGAACGATTTGCTTTTGAATCAAAAAAAATATTTAAAACATATGTGATATAAACAATTATTTAAAAAAGTTATCTGCAACTTAATAGCTTGAGTATGTGAAAAGGTATAAGGAATGGACATGAAATTATTCTGCAACTTAAGGTGAGTTAACTAATTTAATTAGCTAAGCATGTACACCTAATCAACTAATTATGAGAGTACATTCTAAAACCTAAATATTGAGGCAAATCACTCTATTTATTTACTTAAGTGTGCTAAGCTACTAAATTAAAACTTTAGCGAAACGTGGTAACTATAAGAATATTAGCCAAGAGAAATAACAGTGAACAAGTAACTAAATAATCATCGCTCTGCACCCCAAAAAGAAATATCACTTTACTTGTTAGCTTTGTATACATTTAAGAATGAAAAATGGATCTAAGAAAAAGAATAAATCGTTAAATGAAAGACTTTAATGACAAAATAAATAAAATATAAGAAAAGTTATTTACAGGGAAGTACAAACGTATAATTAAATGACTACTAACATTAGTTAAAAGAACTAATGGTGATTGATTGATGAATGAGGGTATACAGTATTATATGATTGAATATTATGGTTTTTGTTTTCCAAAGATCTGGCAAGTTAACAGGGTATGTACAAATGTTTTTTTTAAAAAAAAGGTTTAAAAGGTTGATTTTAATAAACAAAAAATTCCATGTCAAAAATATTTACAAACATAATACAACATTGTGAATGATGTGACATAAATAAACATAAGTAAACTTTTCGTTTTGAAATAGTGGCCTAATAGTTTTCCTAAAACACATAATGAACTTTAAATCACATAAGCAGAACATAAATAAATACCACTGTCCAGTACCCCAAAAGTAAAGTTTAACTATATTTTATGCTTTGTAAAATTTGAAGAACGTAAAAATAAATACAAATAGAGAATCCGAGAAGATCTTCGAGAGTTGCCTTCAGGAAATAACTCTTAATACTTGCATAAGGCTTAGTAAAATGTTAGTAATGGATAAATATTTTACTAAATGAATTAAAGAAACGATAATAAATATATATTGCTATTTAAAATAAACCCGTCTTATGTGCAGGGGAGGCCTCGAAAATCGACGAAAATTTCTTCATCGGCCATAAAGGTAATATTTGTTAAATATCAACTATTTCGAGATTAAGCAAAAAAAATAGAGGATAAAATAGTGTCAAAATATGATTAAAACTCATAAGGCACACAGTCCAAACTTTTTTACCAACATACCCACAATAAATCCGAACAACCACAGAAAGAAAATAAACAAATAAATAAATCAAACGGGAAAAGAAAATCAGATCAGCAGCAGCAGTGAACAACAGCAACAACAGGAACTAAAAAAATAAGGAAAAAAAAGCATTCGTAAAGAAAACATAGCAAAGTACAATCGCCGGTTTCCATGGAGTTTGCCGGAGGAGGTCGAGCGGAGGTAGCGGCAAAACAAAGAATAAGATTATGAATAATCTATGTATATGTAATGTAATATATATATATATATATATATATATATATATATATATATATATATATATATCTCCATATATACATATGTAATGTGTGTGCAAATATAAAGATGTGTATTTATCTTAAGAGAAGAAGAGAATGAAAAAGGGGTTAAGGGAATGGGTGTAGGCTTTCTGGGAGAAAAATGAGAAAAGGGGGAAGAGTTTTTAGGTGGTTCGCCGGTGTCGTGTAACAATGAGGGAGAGGTGAGATTAAATAAAGAAAGAAAAATTTGAACAGAAGGGGTGAAAATTGAATAAGTAAGAGAGATGAAAAAAGGAAAAAGAGAAGTTGAAAAGAAAGAAGGAAAGAGAGTTATTGCAATATATGAGAATAAAATGATAAGAGAGGTGAATTGTCAAACAAAATCTGCCCAAAATCTCAAAGAAGATCGTGAGATTGAAAAAAAATCAAAGAGAGACAAAGTCAAAAAAAGTAAGAAAAGAGTGGGGGCCACGGAGAAAATGGCAAAGAAACAAATCTGGCCTAAATTAAGAAAAATGAGGGGAGAGATAGAGATAGGATAGATGGAATAGTAAGTTGGTAGATAGAATTAATTTTACACTGAGTAATAGCCGGGTAGCTAACTGTGTTTGTGATAAATTCCTTCGGCTTTCTTGTACTGATGTCCTGTATTAAATATTACTAATATATATATATATATATATATATATATATAAATGTATGTAATAATATGCAATTAAAAATGTACATAAAAAATGTGATTCATATTTAAAAAGATGTATTGTGCTGTAAAGAAATTAAAATATAATTAGTTACGAAAACTAGATTGTAGTGTTGTGTTGCGTATGTGTATGTGCATATGACTGTGAAAAAGAAATGAAAATTGAAACTAATTTAAATGAAAATAAATAGATAAAAATCCTAATATTTGCAGAAATAAAGATAATTATCAATAAATTCTGTTAAAATTGAAACAAATGTGTAAAAAGATGTATTTTGTGCCGATTCGTTAATTTCGAGCACACTGAGCCAAAATTTGGTGTAAACAGTAACCGGGAAGGACAACCTTGGAACCAAAGAACATGACCATTATCAAGTATAATAAATGATAAATATCATGTATGGAGAGTTTTGGAAAATTCCGAAACCAAGCAAATCGAAGAAAATAAATTTGTCGAAATTTGGAAAAAGTTGGAAGAATTTTGGACAGAATTTTGGGTCAACTTTGGAGGGGTATATCTCCGGGTATATAAGGAATTTTGAGGTGTTTCAAGAGCCTAAAATGAAGTTCGTCGAGTCTAGTTCTCAACGCAACAAACCGTTCATCAATACGACATTGGAGTAGGGAGGGCGTTTTAAAACGGACAGCCAAAGGAATATGGACCTGGGCGGAAAATCCGGAAAGCTCACTTAAAAGCCCACTTATGTGGTGACCCAGCCCAACTCGAGTTTGGCACCTATAAAAGGGCCTTTACACATTATTTTATTCATTTTTCTTTAACTCCACAAACCTCTAGAACTCTCCTAACATCTCCACACCTCTCTAGAATCTTCCACACTTCTCTCTCCATTATAAGAGTGTTCTTGAAGGTTCTCCATCATTCCAAAACATTCTATACCATCACAAAAGAGGATCAAACTCCAAAACTCAAGCTAATTCATGGAGAAGGATTGTTCTTGTCACTACTTAATACTGTGATGAATTTGGTCTTGGAAGAAGTTGAGTGCGGTGAAGTTCTTCTAGTGTAAGGTATGTTCGCCATCCTATTTCTCATGATTAAGTTGATTTGAAGGTTTAGCAAGTCCTATAAAAGAAGAGAATCATAGTAGAGAAGTTGCAAAGTATTAAAGTGAAGATGATGACTATGGAATGAATTTGAAAGAAGATTTTGGATTAATTTGAGATTAAATTGAATATAATTCCTTGATTATGGTATTGTGGATATTGTTGTGGTTGGTTGAGAAATTGGGAAAACATCGTGTGGGATGTTTTATGGAGTATACTGGTGTTGATGATGATGTTGTTGATATTAGTATTGCTATTGTTGCTGTTTTGTTGGTATTGTGATTTTAGGCTAGGGATATAAACAGGAGAGATGCTGGCAGAATTTCGGTAGATTTTAAAAGGAATTAATTTGAAGACTTAAGATAAGCATATGACGATAAGCCTAACAGTGGTATGAACTCTCTTGAATGTAGATTTACGAGCTTGGGAGGACAAGCGTTAAGTAGTTAAAGTTAAGGCGACCGAAAGGTATGTTAAGGCTAGTCCCTTTCTTTCTAAAGGCATGATTCTTTTCTTATGAACCCATACATGTTTTCCATAACATTCTTATTTCCAAAAGTTAGAAGTTCATGATCCTTAGAGTTTCTTATGATGCTAAAAATAAGTATGTTCCATGATGATAATGATGATGATTATTCCATTTTTGGAGATTCCAAAGCTTACTATTTTAATGTTATTATGAGATTATGGAGTTTGTCTCATGAGTTGTTGATTTTATCCATTGTTGTTGATCTCACCTCAAAATACTTGTTTCTTCGAGGTGAGATATAGCGACGATGATAATTCCATTTCTGATGCTGTCTAAGTTCAGCGTTCTTGATACTCTCATGACACTATTGATCTCATCTTATGATAGTTGATCCTCTAAGGAAAGATGTGGTGATAATGATAACGAAGGTGATGATGTGCTTTTATTTATGTACTCTTATATATGTATATATGTAATAAGGTGTGACACCGTGTCCCGAAGGGGCCGGGTACGGATATGACCGTGTCCCAAAAGGGATAGGTACAGATATGACCGAGTCCCGAAAGGGTCGGGTACAGATATGACCGAGTCCCGAAAGGGTCGGGTACGGATATGATGGGGTCCCGAAAGGGCCGGGTACAGATATGACCGAGCCTTATCATGGCCGGGTACGGACATTACCGAACCTTAGTATGGTCGGGTACGGATAATACCGAGCCTATATGCCTGGGTACGGTATTATGTTGTATTGTATTGTATTGTATGGTATTGTATGGGTACATATGTGGTTATATGAAATGTTTCTTCGAGAAAAAGGTTAGGTAGGCATGATGAATGTCTTAAAAGGTATCATGATGTATAAACGATTCTTTTATTTATGCTATTCTTCCTGCTTTTATCATGTTACTATTCATGCCTTACATACTCAGTACATTGCTCGTACTGACCTCCCTTCTTGTGGACGCTGCGTTCATGCTTGGAGGTAGACAGGTAGATGGATCTGACCTATAGGAGCTTCATCAACAGAATCTCAGGAGCGCTCCATTTGCTTCGGAGCTGCAGTCTATTGGTATTAGTCCTTATGGTCACTTGTATTCTATGTAGAGGCTCGTAGACATGTGTGTACAGTTAGACGTTTCATAACCCTACCGGTTCATATTGTTGTATAATATTTTAATTGCCTTGTTGGCTAGTGATGATGGGCATAGTTGTTGAGGATTATATAGAGATGTGTCGTTATGTTGTGATATATTTCCTTACAGATTATGATATTCATGAGCTATCTTTATGGTCCACCCAGAAATGATTATAAGTTGTATGTTTAGAGGTGCTCGGTGTGTTAGCTCTGGTGTTATATTCCTCCAGTTGGGTTGTGACAGTATCATAAAGAAAGATGAAGACTCGACGAAAGGAGAAAGAAAAGGGTGTTCTTTGTGAGGATTTCATGATAAGAACAAGAACTGACAGAACACTAGAAGGACTATAATGCATGGTTGTGATGCAAACAAGTAGCTAAGAATAATTATGGGAAAAAGGAGCTAATCTAATGAAAGAACGAGTCGTGGGAATGGATGGTGTGGAGTATCAACTTTTAATAAAATGGTATAGACATAAATCGGAATTGGGAACCAAGGGCAAGGAGAATTTCAAGGATACTAAGAAGATAGTTGTGGTGGAAGATTAGGGCTAAAGGAGCGTGGTATAGTCGAACACTCCATGAAAGGACCTAATGAATTCCGATAATTCCTTAGCCTAGGGAACTACTAGTCATGAAAAGTAGAAGTGAAAAATCAATAAATAAGGCATCTGAATTGTATCCGATATGTATAAGCATTTTGATTAGATACAAGAACTCAACTAGCAAAAAGGAAATAAGTTAAACCATGTGATGAAAAGAACTCTAGCATTATATGGAATAGAGGAGTAGAAGGATTGCTAAGGTTGGCCAGATGACTATCAAAGACGGTCAATACTCAAAGGTTACTGATATATGAGATCATCCTTTAAAAGAGGGGAAGAACAAATTCAGTTCTAAGATGAACTACAATATTCCCAAGCTCAAAAGAGGGAAATATACTGGATTGAGGGAGCCAAATTTGAGATGAACCAATATGTCAAAAATGTGCTAAAGAAAATTGAGAAAGTATTAAATGCAAGTATATTATGAGACGAATATGGAAAGGAGAATAAATTTCACCAATGCGATACATTGTATTCCGGACTATGACTCGAATCACTCGCGCCGAAGAAATTTTAGGTACATTTAGATATGCAGTAAAATACTCCAAAGGGTAACAGAAGGAGTAAGAAAGGCCGCATGTGACCAGGGATAAGTATAAGGGACAATCGGGACTATTAAAAAGAACTTGTAGCACTAGAAGAGATGAAAGCTTTAAAAGAGGAATATTTATAGGGAGTTCAATAAAAAAGGAAGATAGAGTGCCTATGGATAGCAAGATAGCAGTACTGCCTGAGATTAGGAACTACCTCGTAAGTTGTGAAATTCCAAGTCACCGGTTATATCAATGGTAAGAGTGTATGACATAGAACCATATAAACAATCACAGTGATGAAATGGACAACAAAATGGTGTGAGGACAACGATAAGGAGTCAAAGACGAATAGAGGCTAATTTAAGTCTCAAATGATCACTGGTACAAGGGAATCAAGGACTTAAGAAGAAAGCATACTCGTATTGAAAGGAAATTATGATTAAGTAAGATTTTATCTTAGTTCCATGTTTATGAGTTTATTTTGCAATTATGTTAAGATTGAGGAGAGGAAACTGGAGGAAAAGTTCAAATATGAATTTAATGATATTTTGAGTTGTAAATCAGCTAGCTGTGATTATTAGTATGTTATAAGTATAATCTTGCTATGAGGAATAATAATGATTATGAGGAAGTATTATATACAAGTGTATAAGGGATTGTGTTGAGGTCGTTGTTATGGATTGATTATGAAAAGAAGTCTGGATGGATTTGATTCCAATTTGAAAATAAATCTGGTGGCTGTGGTATTGTTGATATATTAAAGGGGCAATTTGAAGTAAAATAACCACTAAGAATAATAAGTCATTAGCAAGGAAATGCTATTGCAAATCATCTATGCACTACTATAAGTGGAACTAAGATGATATTGTAAGGAATTAAGGAGTCCGACCAAGGAATAAAGAGGAGATGATATGGTATGTATATAAGGTCGACTAATACAAAAAGGGATAATCTAAAATAGCACCAGAGAGGCAAGCAAGGAAAGGTTCCATGTCTGAACAACAGAGTTTGTCTACTGTTAGAGAAATAAAGAGCAAGTAAAATGGGTACTCACAGTTTGGCAGAGAGCCGTAACAATCATAAGTTAAGACCATCTTAATGGCAATAGGTCCCAAGACGGTAACTAGATATCAGTTGACCATTGGGTACATACATAAGAACATGAGGATATGGAACTAATGAATGAGCTCGACAAAGAATTGGGAGGATATGAAAGAAGACTAATGAGCCCATAGTATAAGATCTTAGAGATCATGAACTAAAGGAGGACAATCATTCCAATAAATTAATAATAGCATCATAAGCTCGCAAGCTACAACATTCGAGGACGAATGTTTCTAGGGGGGAGGATGTTACACCTCTCACTTTTAGAGCATGAGCACGCCACGTATTTCACCGTATTTAATAGAGTATCGAAGACGTCCCATGAAGTTTTGAAAGGTACAAGCCATGGGAAGTATGTAACAATGAAGTAAAGGATGAATTTCGATCTCGTAAGTCGTAACCAGGAAGGACAACCTTGGAATCAAAGGACATGACCATTATTGTTACACCTTGGAAAATTCCCCATTAACGTACAGTGAATAGGCTAGCAAGGAACATGAGGTATACGGTGATTTGGATAAGTAAGAAATAGCATTTGATGACCCCAATCGAGATTCAAAGACATTTGACTAAAATGAAGGAGTTTGGCAAAGAAAGTAAAGGATATGTTATGTGTCGAGTAGGAATTAAGGACGACGAGTTAATGATGGCACAATGATGTCTTAGAGACGAGTAATGACATCGATTAGATTGGTATTGAGGTGTTAAACAAGTGTCAAGAAGGTTCCATAAGGTTCGGAGATCAAACGAGTCGACGAGAACAAGTCCCGGATACCTGGACATTATACGACCAGACATACTGGCCGTATAAAATCCACGGACCGTATGTCCAACCGTAGGTTTAGCCCAGAATGGAACACTTAAATGGACCAAACATACGGTCCATACATACGGTCAGTGTAAAATATACGGACCGTATGTTGGTCCGTATGTTCTGGTCGGGACAGATTTTTAATTAATATAAGGGACCTCTCTCTCATTTCATTTTGATTTCATTTTCACTCCACAAGTAAAGAAACCTCTATAATATTCTCTCCACTCTTCATCCACAAGAATCCAAAGGAAATTGATGATCAACTTCATCAAACCAACAAGAATCAAGAGTGTGAAACCCATTAAAGTCATCCAAACCAAGAAATCCCAAAAGAAGTGAAATAGGGTTTTGGTTCTAGAAGAGTATTTCCATTCAAGACTTGTTTCTACACTATCTAAGGTAAGTTCTATGGTATTTTCCTTATGTTTGAAGTATTGATAAGTGGAAACACTTGAATTGTAGAAGAGTATAGAAAATGGGTCAGAAATGTGTGAATAGTATCATTGTTGAGTAGTAGTTGGAATGAATCATGAATATGGATATGTTGAGATTGTAAAAGTGCTGTGAATGACATTTAGACCATGGAATAAGTATTATATACGAGAAAACATGATAATGAGCTATAACCTTTATTGTGGAGAAAGGGTCAGAAATGTGTGAATAGTATCATTGTTGAGTAGTAGTTGGAATGAATCATGAATATGGATATGTTGAGATTGTAAAAGTGTTGTGAATGACATTTAGACCATGGAATAAGTATTATATACGAGAAAACACGATAATGAGCTATAACCTTTATTGTGGAGAAATTGAAGGGAAATGGTGAATTGTGGTAAATGTAGATAAATGATGATTGTTGTTTGCGATATTGCGAATGTTGTTATGAACACTTGGGAGTTGATATAGAATATGGGAAAAGCAGTAGAAACAAAGGAGGTGCTGCCTAATTCTCCCTAGAAGTAGTAACATGTTCTTATAGCTGACTAACTAACGTTAATGCGAATTCTCTTGAAGGTAGAAACATGGATATTGAAGGAGAACAAGCAAGCAATAGAGTAGTTAAATGACAAAGGTATGTGAGGCTAGTCCTGTATTTCTATGGCATGAATCTGATGGTATGATTCTCCTTTCTCTCCATGAATTCTCTACATATCCCAGAAAGTCAAGAGTCTATAATCATGAATAGCTATATGAGATAAGAGATATGTTATGGGTCCAAAGATGATGATGATAAGCTTGAGTCTAAAGACTCTAGAGTTCATTATATGACGTTCCTATAACGCTAATGATGCCGTATGTTGTATACACTCACCTCATACACTATTCCCTTCGAGGTGAGGCAGAACACCATTAAGTTAAGTATGTCATGTATTGTATACACTCACCTCATGTATTGTACCTTCAAGGCTAGGCAGAGTACCATAAAGTCGATGATTTTATGCATTGTAAACACTCACCTTATATACTACTTCCTTCAAGGTGAGGCAAAATGCTTGTGAATGCTTCATAATGAAATCGGGGGATCACGACCTTACGTCACCCCGATAAAGATAGTTGTCCTGGAGTCTTCATGCATGTATTATGATGAGCATATTATGATGAGCATACTATGATGAGCATATTATAATGAGCATACGATGATGATATTACACCGTACCTATATGGTCGAGCAGATATACACACCACTATAGTGGGCAGCTTATACCCCGGACGCGGGAGGCCTGGACGCAGGTTAATTATTATCACACCGTACCTATATGGACGGGCAGCTTATACATTATCACACCGTACCTATATGGACGGGTAGCTTATACTTATACATTTATGAATATATGATATGATGATGAGTATGAGTAAGACAACATGATTTATTTCTTTTATGATTCACATTCAGTTATCGATTGCTCCTCATTTCATTGATGTTTCATTATTGTTTATGCCTCTCCTACTCAGTACAATGTTCGAACTGACGTCTGTTTTCTTTGGACGCTCTGTTCATGCCCACAGGTTGACACGGAGGTGATCCTGATCCAGACTCATAGGATCTAGCAGCTGATTTGAGAGCACTCCATTGTCCGGAGGTGCTTATGATTATTCTTTTGTGTACATGTATATTTTGGGTATGACGGGGTCTTTTCCCGTCCTTATGTCTAGTACTCCAGTAGAGGCTCGTAGATACGCAGTGTGGGTTATATGGTCTCACGAGATTGCTATTATGTATATATATTATTTTTATGGCCGAAAGGCTTATGTATATAAAAGTATTCATGTTTTCAAAGGAAAGATGATTTTCTTATAATGTGAGTATGAATTTAATAAAAGAATGTTTAATGAGTATGATAAGTGGTAGAACGAGTGGTGCTCGGTGGTTAGCCCCGGGTACCCGTCGCGGCCCCTAGCCGGGTCGTGACAAAAGTGTTATCAAAGCAGTTCAGTCCTAGGAAGTGTCTACGAGCCGTGTCTAGTAGAGTCTTGTTTATAGTGTGTTGCGCGCCACACTAATAAACAAGAGGCTACAGGGCATTTAGGAAAAATGACCATCTTTCTTCTTAAGAGATCGTGCGATAGAGCCATGTTATAAGATTTTCCCCCTTTTGATAGTGTGTTATGATTTCAGAAATGCCGCCAAAAGGGAAAGCTACAGCTGCCCAGAAGGGCAATACTACGACAAAGTGGCGGGAAGAAAGAGAGCCGCCAATGAATGTAGAAAAGGGCGAGTCCCATAATGAGGCCCTGTCTAATACTTTCTCTACCCCGCCCAACGTAGAAGAACAAGGGGGAGCTTCAGCTCCAATTCCTCTGCCAGCTACTTCGGGTCAACAAATGATCGAAGCTATTCACTTAGTGACACAGTTGGTTGCCGCTCAGGCACAGCGGCAAAATGTGAGTTCAAGTGATCAGGCAGCTAGTACCAGGGCCCGTGATTTTATGAGTCTAAATCCTCCGGAGTTCTTCGGGTCAAAGCCGGATGAAGACCCGCAAGGTTTCATTGACGAGATGTTGAGGACGTTGAAGATTATTCATGCCTCCGAGACTGAATTCGTTGAGTTGGCTTCTTATAGACTCTGAGATGTGGCGGTATTGTGGTATAATAATTGGATAGCATCGAGAGAATAGAATACGCCTCCTCTCGTGTGGCAAGAATTTGTAGATGCTTTCATCTATCACTATTTGCCACACGAGGTCCGCCGAGCTAGAGCGAATAGATTTTTAAATCTTAAGCAAGGAAACATAAGTGCCCGGGAATATTGCCTTCAATTAAATTCATTGGCTAGATATGCCCCGACTATGGTAGCCAATATGGGAGATAGGGTACACAGGTATGTGAGTGGCTTAGGGACACATCTATTCAAGGATTTCTTGACGGCTTCGTTACAAGATGGGATGGATATTTCCCGAATACAAGCCCATGCACAGAACTTAGAGGGACGACAGCAACCACAAAGAGGTGATCTTGACAGCGATTGAAGACAAAGTAAGAGGGCCAGATCTATGGGGGGGGGGAAGGCAGTGATTATAGAGGGGGAACGAGGTAGACTTATTCTAGACACTCCGGCCAGTCAGTGAGCAGTGCACCTCCTCGATTTATGGGAAGGAGATTTGATCGCTCCTTCGTTCAGGACAGGGTCAGAGTTCGAGGGCCCCAGATTCTCAGCTTGGGGGAGATTATAGCCCGAGGAGACCCCAGTACCGCAATGCATCCAGTGCGGTAGATTACATTCCGGACGGTGTCGCCAGGGTTCGGATGCTTGCTATGCCTGTGGCCAGGTTGGGCACATGATGAGAGATTTCCCGTCGATGAGTTGTAGAGTTGGGATTCAACCCACAAGATCAGTGGCCGGTTCTTCTTCAGTGCCCCCGGTAGGGCAGACTTCTCAAATTCCAGCCGGCTGAGGTAAAGGCCGAGGGGGAGCATGTACTTCAGGTGCCACTCAGCGCCGCATTTACGCTTTAGCTGGACGACAGGATCTTGAGTCCTCCCCAGATGTGGTTACAGGTACATTGTCCGTGTTTTCTCATGATGTGTATGCATTAATAGATCTGGGTTCTACTTTCTCTTATATTACCCTGTATGTTGCTGGTCGTATTGGGGTGAAACGTGAGCTAATCAAACCTTTTGAGGTATCTGTAACACCTTGGAAAATTCCCCGTTAGCGTACAGTGAATAGGCTAGTGAAGAGCACGACGTATACGGTGATTTGGATGAGTAAGAAATAGCATTTGATGATCTTAATCGAGTTTAAAGACATTTGACTAAAAGGAAGAAGTTTGGCAAAGAAAGTAAAGGACATATTACGTGTCGGGTAGGAATTATGGACAACGAGTTAATGATGGCATAATGATGTCTTAGAGACGAGTAATGACGTCCCTTAGATTGGTATCGAGGTGTTAAACAAGTGTCAAGAAGGTTCCATAAGGATCGAAGATCAAACGAGTCGACGAGAATGAAAACAGAACAACTGGGCACTATACGGCCCAACATACGGACCGTATAAATTATACTGGCAGTATGTTAGGCCGTATAATTAGCCAAGAGGGACACCATTCTCTGGACCAAACATACGGACACACATAAGGTCCGTATAAAATGTACGGACCGTATGTTGGTCCGTGTAAGTTGGTCGGGACACCTTTCATGATTTAATATAAGGGACCCTCTCTGATTTCATTTCATTTTCACTCTACAAGTCAAGAAACCTCTAGAACACTCTCTAACATTCATCCACAATAAAATCAAAGGAAATCCATGATCAACTACTTCAATCCATGAAAACAAGTGTATGAAACCTAGTGAAAGTCATCCAAGCCAAGAAATCCCAAGAGGAGTGAAATAGGGTTTTGGTTCTAGAAGAGTATTTCCATTCAAGGCTTGTTTGTACACTATATAAGGTAAGTTTCATGGTATTTTAATTATTTTTGAAGTATTGATGAGCTGAAACACTTGGATTGCAGAAGAGTATAGAAAATGGGTCATAAATGAGTAACTAGTGTCATTGTTGAACAATAGTTGGATTGAATTATGAATATTGGTATGTTGAGATTGTAAACATGTTATGAATTACCTATAGAACATGGAATGAGTATTGTATATGAGAAAACGCGATAGTGAGCCATAACTATGATTGTGGAGAAATTGAGGGGAAATGGTGAATTGTGGTAGATGTAGATAAATAATGATTGTTGTTGCTATATTGTAAATGTTGTTATTAACGTTTGGGAGTTGATATATACTATGGGGAGAGTAGTATAAACAAAGGAAGTGCTGCCCAATATTCCCCAGAAATAGTAACACGTTCTTATAGTCAATTAACTAATGTTAATGCGAATTCTCTTGAAGGTAGAAGCGTACATATTGGAGAGGAACGTTCAAGCGATAGAGTAGCTAGACGAAAAGGTATGTAAGGCTAGTCCTTTATTTCTATGGCATGAATCCGATGGTATGATTCTCCTTTCTCTACATGAATTCTCTATATATACCGGAAAGTCAAGAGTCTATGATTATGAATAGCTATATGAGATAAGAGATATGTTATGAGTCCAATGATGATGATGGTGAGCTTAAGTCTAAAGATTCTAGAGTTCATGATATGACGTCCCTATAACACTAATGATGTCGTATGTCGTATACACTCACCTCATACATTATTCCCTTCGAGGTGAGGCAGAATACCATTAAGTCATGTATGTCATGTATTGTATACACTCACATTATGTATTTACCCTTCAAGGTGGGGCAAAGTACCATAAAGTTGATGATGTTATGCATTGTACACACTCACCTTATATACTACTTCCTTCAAGGTGAGGCAGAATGCTTGTGAATGCTTCATAATGAAATCGGGGGATCACGACCTTACGTCACTCTGATAATGTATAGTTGTCCTTGATTCTTCATGCATGTATTATGATAATCATACTATGATGAGCATACTATGATGAGCATATTACGATATTACACCGTACCTATATGGTCGGGCAGATATACACACCACTATAGTGGGCAGCTTATACCCCGGACGCGGGAGGCCTGGACGCAGGTTACTTATTATTACATCGTACCTACATGGACGGGCAGTTTATTTCTATACATTTATGCATATATGATATGATGATGAGTATGAGTAAGACAACATGATTTATTTCTTTTATGATACACAGTCAGTTACAGATTGCTCCTTATTTGATGCCTCCTCATTTAATTGATGTTTCATTATTGTTTATGACTCTCATACTCCGTACAATGTTCGTATTGACGTCCGTTTTCTTTAGACGCTGTGTTCACGCCCACAGATAGACAGGGAGGTGATCCTGATCCAGACTCATAGGAGCTTGCAGCTGATTTGAGAGCACTCCATTGTCCGGAGGTGCTTATGATTATTCTTTTGTGTATATGTATTTTTGGGCATGACGGGGTCTTGTCCCGTCCTTATGTCTAGCACTCCAGTAGAGTCTCGTAGATACGCAGTGTGGGTTTAATGGTCTCACGAGGATGCTATTATGTATATACATAATATTTTGATGGCCGAGAGGCATATGTATATGAAAGTATTTATGTTTTCAAATGAAAGATGTTTTTCTTAGAATTTGAGTATAAATCGATAAAAGAGCGTTAAATGAGTATGACGAGTAGCAGAATGAGCGATGCTCGGTGGTTAGCCCCATGTACCCGTCGCGGCCCCTAGTCGGGTCGTGAAAAAAGTGGTGTCAGAGCAGTTCAGTCCTAGGAAGTGTCTACGAGTCGTGTCTTGTTTATGGTGTGTTGCGCGCCACGCAAATAAAGAAGAGGCTACAGGGCAGTTAATAAAAATTACCATTTTTCTTCTTATGAGATCGTGAGATAGAGCCGTGTATAAGATTTTATCCTCCCTAATAGTATGATGTGATTTCAGCAAATGCCGCCAAAAGGAAAAGCTACAGCTGCCCAGAAGGGCAAGACTACGGCAAAAAGGCGGGTGGAAAGAGAACCTCCGATGAATATAGAAGAGGGCGAGTCACAAAATGAGGCTCCATCTAATACTTCGTCTACCCCACCTAACGTAGAAGAATAGGGAGGAGCTTCAGTTCCAATTCCTCCACCGGGTGCTTCGGGTTAACAAGTGACCGAGGCTATTCATTTACTGACACATTTGGTTGCCGCACAGGCACAACGGCAAAATGTGAGTTCAAGTGATCGGGCAACTAGTACCAGAGCCTGTGATTTTATGAGTCTAAATCCTCCGGAGTTTTTCGTGTCGAAGCCGAATGAAGACCCGCAAGGTTTTATCGATGAGATGTTGAGGACATTCAAGATTATTCATGCCTCCGAGACTGAATCTGTGGAGTTGGCATCTTATAGACTTCGAGATGTGGCGGTATTGTATTATAATAATTGGATAGCGTCGAGAGAAGAGAATACGCCTCCTCCCGTGTGGCAAGAATTTGTAGATGCTTTTATTCATCATTATTTGCCACCCGAGGTCCGCCGAGCTAGAGCGGATCAATTTCTAAATTTGAAGCAAGGAAACATGAGTGCCCGGGAGTATAGCCTACAATTTAATTCTTTGGCTAGACATGCTCCGACTATGGTGGCCGACATGGGAGATCGGGTACATAGATTTGTTAGTAGCTGTTACACCTCGGAAAATTCAACGTTAGTACGCAAGTGAATGAACTAGTGATAGGTATGAGTGCATGATGTCCATGGGCAAGAAACGACGTTTGATGACCTTAGGCAAGATTTCAAAATAATCCGACGTAAGACGAGAATGTTGGCTAAGATAAGGCAAGGTGAGGTTGCAATGCATGAGCATGGATATGGATGAGTAAAATGAGAAGTCTAAGAAATATGAAAAATTGCAGAATTGAAATCTGCCCAGTGGTCGTAAAGTGCAAATACGAACCGTAAAATGGTATACGGTCCGTAAACTGGCATGCAAGACTTCAACTTTCTGCTAGTCGAGGAAATGGTAGAATACGACCTGGTTTATGGACCGTAAAGTGATTTACGGCCCGTAAACAATGGTCGTAAATCACCATGGTTGCAGCCTAAAGCTTCTGGTTCTGATATGGTTAAATACCCCCATTATGGACGGTCCGTAAACTGGAGGACGGGTCGTAAACTCAGTTTACGACCACTGTTCACCTCAACACAGATTTTGCAATTCATTAAATAAGGGAACCAAGACTTGTTTTATTTCATTTCCACATTACACACCTTCTCTCTAAAACCTCTCTCCACATTTATTATCCAAGTTTTCAAGGATCATAAGTCATCAACAACATAAAACAAAGTGAATCAAGAGTAAGAACTTCATCAAAGGTCATCCAAGTCAAGAAATCCAAATGGAGAAAAACTAGGGTTTTACTCAAAGTGGAGTATTATCAACTAAAGCTTGTTCCTACAACTTCTAAGGTAAGATTCATGATATTTATATGATGTTTAAGATATTGGAGAGTTGAAATGCATGGATTGTAGAAAATATAGTCAACTAGGTCATGAATGATGAATAGTGACATTTTGAGGAATAGTTTGAAGCGAATCATGATTGTTGTTGTGTTGTGACATGAATGTGTTATTAATGACGATAGGGCCATGAAATAGACATTGTATATGAACGGACAAAGTTGGGTGTTGTGACCATGAATATGGATGAATGGAAGTGAATTGAGAATGTGGATAATGTGAATGACTAATGGCCATTATTATGATATTAATGAAGGTATAAACGCTAGCATTGGAAGGGAAGGTACGAGTGTAGAATAGTCCGACGAAAAGGTATGTAAGGCTAACCCTTCTTTCATAAGGCATGGTTCTTTGGCCAAACTCTTAAATCCTCTATATGAGTATGTTGTCTTCAAATGATTGATATTCCGAGCTCATAAGCTCACGATCCTTGATGTGTACTACGATTGTACTACGCACCTCGTATGACGAGTAAGCCTATGATATAGAAGTAACGATAATGATAATGATATCAATAATGATGCTAAGGTGCCTACGGGCTATTATACTTATATGTGCCTATGAAGGGCTATAATGAACCCCGAGCTTATAACGCCGGGTAGAATATATGTATGAAGTATGTATACGATTACGAAACGCGTGCGCACCTCTGCAGATGGTACGGATAACCCTGAAGCCTTGGTAGGGCCACGTATGAGCAACCTTGAGCCTTGGTTGGCCAAGTATGTATGAAACACCGATCCTATTCGGAACACATAGCCTGCCATGATATCTAAGGAGCTCATCCATCGAAGTTTTAAATGGAGATCTCTCTTCTTCATGAAATGTGTCTCTATAGTGGCTCAACTGCGGATCTTCATACTGACGCTCTTTCACTTCAACATTCAGAGACGAAATCGTGGGATCATTAATACCTAGCCCTGCACTACTTGAATCAATTACGCGCACTCTAAGATTAGCTAGCTGGTAAAGCTCAGGAATCATTTCTTTCCTTTCTGGAGGAACTTCACATAAACTACCCATTGATCGGCGGCTAAGCGCATCGGCTACTACATTCGCTTTTCCGGGGTGGTATAAAATATTCACATCATAATCTTTCAACAACTCTAACCACCGCCTTTGTCGCAGATTTAACTCCTTTTGCTTAAAGATGCATTGAAGGCTTTTATGATCGGTATAGATGTCAACATGCACACCATACAAGTAATGTCTCCATATCTTTAATGGATGAATAACCGCAGCTAATTCGAGGTCATAAGTTGGATAGTTCTTTTCATGCTTCCGCAACTGTCTCGAAGCATAAGCAATAACTCTACCGTGCTGCATTAACACACATCCTAACCCGACACCGGAAGCATCACAATATACCACATAACCATCTGACCCTTTCGGAAGTGTTAAGACTAGAGCTGAGGTCAATCTGTCCTTCAACTCTTCGAAACTGCACTCACAGGCGTCATTCCATTGAAATTTAGCGGACTTCTGGGGTAGCTTCGTCAATGGGGCTGAAATAGATGAAAAACCCTCTACGAATCTTCTATAATAACCTGCCAATCCAAGAAAACTACGAACTTCGGTAGGCGTCGTAGGCCTTGGCCAATTCTTTACCGCTTCAATTTTCTGAGTATCAACTCGAATACCGTCATCTGAAATAACATGGCTCAGAAATGTTACGGAATTCATCCAAAACTCGCACTTTGAAATTTTTTCATATAATTCTCGAACTCAAAGAATTCCAAGAATAATACGTAAATGATCGGCTTGTTCTGATTCTGTGCGAGAATACACCAGAATATCATCAATGAATACTATCACAAATAGGTCCAAGAGTGGCCTGAACAAATTATTCATTAAATTCATAAACACGGCCGGAGCATTAGTCAGCCCAAATGACATCACCCGGAATTCATAGTGGCCATATCTCGTTCTGAAGGCTGTTTTGGGAATATCTTCTTCTCTAACCCTAACTTGATGATAACCCGGCCTCAAGTTTATTTTTGAAAACCACTTGGCACCCTGTAGCTGATAAAATAAATCATCAATCCTGGGGAGAGGATATTTGTTCTTTATCGTCAGCTTGTTCAACTGCCTATAATCGATGCACATTCGAAGGGAACCATCTTTCTTTCTTATGAACAAGACTGGTGCTCCCCACGGCGATGAACTGGGTCTAATAAATTCCTTCTCAAGCAAATCTTTCAACTGCGCCTTTAGCTCTTTTAATTCTGCCGGAGCCATTCGATAAGGAGGAATAGAAATAGGCTTGGTGTCCGGCAACACATCGATGGAGAAGTCAATTTCTCTTTCTGGAGGAAGGCATGGAAGTTCATCTGGAAATACATCCGGAAATTCATTTACTGCCGGAACAGATTGGAAAGTTGGCGACTTTGCTTCGGTATCATGAACTCGGACTAGATGATAAATGTAGCCTTTGGCTATCATCTTTCTTGCCTTGAGATAGGAAATAAACCTACCTCTTGGAGATGCTGTATTACCCTTCCATTCAAGCACGGGTTCTCCCGGAAATTGAAATCGAACTACCTTCATCCGGCAATCAACATTAGCATAACAGGAGGCCAACTAGTCCATACCCATAATCACATCGAATTCAAACATTTCCAGCTCAACTAAATCAGCTTTAGTCTAGCGATCACATATCACTATCACACAACTTTTATACACTTGCCTAGCTATCACAGGATCACCAACCGGAGTAGATACCTCAAAAGGCTTGATTGGCTCAGGTTTCACCCCAATACTACCAGCGACATACGGGGTAATATAGGAAAAAGTAGAACCCGGATCTATCAAGGCATATACATTATAGGAAAATATGCCTCTACCTCGACCTGCTAGAATCTGAGGAGTCTGCCCTGTCGGGCGCATTGAAGAGGAGCCAGCTGCTGATCCTGTGGGCTGAATCCCCACTCTACCGCTCGTTGATGGGCAATCTCGCATCATATGCCCAACCTGGCCACAAGCATAGCAAGCATTCGAACCTTGGCGACACTGTCTGGAATGTAGTCTACCGCACTGGCTGCATCGCGGCACTGAGGGTCTCCTCTGACAGTAATCTTCCCTGAACTGAGAATTCGAGACCCTCAAACTCTGACCCGGTCCTCAACGAAAGGAGCGATCAAATCTCCTACTTGTGAATCGAGGAGGTGCACTAGTCGCCGACTGGCCTGAATATTGGGAATAAGTCTGCCTCGATCTCCCTCTATAATCACTGCCTACCCCCATAGATCTGGCCCTCTTGCTTTGCCTTCTATCAATATCATGATCACCTCTTGGTGGTGGCTGTCGTCCCTCTAAGTTCTGAGCATGGGTTTGTATTCAGGAAATATCTATCCCTTCTTGTAGCGAAGCCGTCAAGCAATCCTTGAACAAATGTGGCCCCAAACCACTCACAAACCTGTGCACCCTATCTCCCATATCGGCCACCATAGTCGGGGCATACCTAGCCAAGGAATTAAATTGCAGGCTAGACTCCCGGGCACTCATGTTTCCTTGCTTCAAATTTAGAAATCTGTCTGCTCTAGCTCGACGGACCTCGGGTGGCAAATAATGGCGAATGAAGGCATCGACGAATTCTTGCCAAACAGGAGGAGGCGCATTCTCTTTTCTCGATGCTATCCAATTATTATACCACAATACCGCCACATCTCGAAGTCTATAAGATGCCATCTCCACGGATTCAGTCTCGGGGGCATGAATAATTCTCAATGTTCTCAACATCTCATCAATAAAACCTTGCGGGTCTTCATTCGGCTTTGACCAGAAAAACTCCGGAGGATTCAAACTCATAAAATCGCGGGCTTGGGTACTAGCTGACCGATCACTTAGGCCCGCATTTTTCCGCTGTGCCTGCACGGCAACCAATGTTGTCAATAAATGGATGGCCTAGGTCACTTGTTGACCCGAAGCAACCGGTGGAGGAACTGGAGCTGAAGCTCCCCCTGGTTCTTCTGCATTAGGCGGGGTGGAGGAAGTATTAGATAGGGCCTCATTATGTGACTCGCCCTCTTCTATTTCCGTTGGCAGCTCTCTTACTACTCGCCTGTTTGCTGTAGTCTTGCCCTTCTGAAATCACAACACACTATTAGGGAGGGTAAAATCTTATACACGGCTCTATCGCACGATCTCATAAGAAGAAAGACGGTCATTTTCCTAAACGCCCTGTAGCCTCTTGTTTATTAGCATGGCGTGCAACACACCATAAACAAGACTCTACTAGACACGGCTCGTAGACACTTCCTAGGACTGAACTGCTCTGATACCACTTCTGTCACGACCCGAATAGGGGTTGCGACGGGTACTCGGGGCTAGCCACCGAGCACCTCCCGTTCTACTGGTTATCATACTCAAGTTATAAGAAAATCATCTTTCATTCGAAGATATAAATACTTTTATATGCAAAAGACTTTTGGTCATTGAAATAATATATACATATATATATGCATGGTAACAACCTCGTGACACCATCTTACCCACACTGTGTATCTACGAGCCTCTACTAGAGTACTAGTGTCACGACCCAACTAGGGGCCGCGACGGGTACCCAATACTACTATACCGAGTACCTCTTATTTTGCATCTTACTCTTATTACTGAGTGGGCCGTATGAACGATACCATCACTTCTTTACTCAACACCATCATTAATAGCATACTTGTAAACAAGTATTAATAAACTTTGTTAACATATTATACAGCCACAAGGATGAACAAGAGGGTAAAACATCTGACTGTACCTATCTGTCTACGAGCCTCTAAACAAAATACATATAATCACAAGGAGGGCCAGGTTCTGCCGTGCCCGAATATATACACAAATGTAGTACCAATAAACTGAAGCTCCGGAACAACTGGAGCGCTCTCAATATATCGCTGATGGAGCTCCTAGGAATCGAACCCGTCTACCTGCTTACCTGCGTGGCATGAAACGCAGCGTCTATAAGAAGGGACGTCAGTACGAGTAATGTACCGAGTATGTAAGGCATGAAAAGTAGCATAATAAGGAACATAAAGTATGAATAATAATATCATGGGATCATAGAGCATATAGTGAGATAAGAGAGTAACATGTACATGTGACTTGCTTTTAGGACGGATGCCATGCATGCTTATCTTTCCTTTGAAAACATTTCTTTTTCATATACATAAAAAATAGAACATGTCATAGCGCCGAACAACGTCGGCTCCCCCACATATGTCCCGCGTCTGGGCATCCCGCGTCCGGGATGATAAGTTACGCCAGCTGACCAGGTGGCAACGCGTCTATAGCGCAACATATGTCCCTTTCCCCATATTACCCATATACATATACATATACATATACATATGTCATATACATATATCATATAAGCAGCATGCATGAGAGCCCAAAGAAAGTCATGTATGTACATAGATCGACACATGAAGGCTCAGAAACAAGTTTCGGGTCAATCCGACTTAGTATAAGAAAGTCATGAGCGTTTGAAGTACAAAACCTTCTACGAACGTTTCAGAAGCTATATTTGGAAAATCAAAGCAATAATCATATAAAGTACCTTTCGAACATGAAATCCTTCTTATCATAATCATCATAGAAATATTCTCATCCTCGACATCATCAATGTCGTTGTAAGACATATCCATCGTTATTGTCATAAAAAATTACAATACCATAAACCTTTGTTTTGGAAAAATACGGACATTTTGGAAAACATTGACGGGTTATCGGGAAGGTAATCATTGCCTTGGGACCATAGACTTCTAACTTTTTTAGACAAGGAAAATATGGAAACATTTATAAATTCATAACGTAGGAATCATGCCTTTGAAAGAAAGGGACGAACCTTAACATACCTGTTCCACGTCCTATTAGCTACGCGTATTTATCCAAGCTTGCTAGTCTACATTCAAAAGAATTCACACAATTATTAGATTCGTCGTCATACACTTGCCTTAGTTCTCAAATAAATTTCACTTATGATCTGCCGAAATTTCGGCAGCATTTCCCCTGTAAATACACCATCCCCGAGAATCCAACTCGACCAATTCTATCAACAACAATCCGAGAATTCAACTCGGCCAAATTATCAACAACAATACCAACAATCATACTAACAACTTCAACAATCAATCCAAAATATATTCTAACATTAGCAACCTTCATCACACAATTCAACGGCATTTCATGTATATTCAATTCACAATTGCTCACATATTCAAGTATTAATCCGAAACCATTCAAACAATATTCAAGAACACTTCAACAATCCGTTCTAAATTCCAAACGGCCAAACCAACATACTACCTAAAACCTTCCAAATCCAACAAGAACAATAACAACATATTTCCTTCTTTCAAATTCATAACTACACCAACAATCCACACACTAACAGCATCATCTTCCATAAATACAAGAAACTATATTCAAATCACATTAACCCCTAAAACAAACTCTCCAACCACCACAACTTCACTAGAATCATCAAGCTTTCATTATCAACATAGCATCCACAACAACAACAACCAAACACTAGATAAAATAATTAAATCATTATTCCTACACATACACACATATGCACGGCCACAACATGCTTCCATATTTTCATGAATTTCATCCACTTTTACCTACTACAACATACATAATCATCCATAACATATAAGAAAAGGATTAAACCTTACCTTTTCCCTTAATTTCTCACTTGGCTAGAATTTGTAACTTGCAAGAATATGTGTTTTTGTTGCTCCAATGACCACTTCATTTTGCTAAGGACCCTTCAATGGATTGTTTAGCTAGAAGAAAATAATTTTTGATAAATTTTTCTACAAGGTTCTTGTTGGGTTTGAGTGGCCGAATGGCCTCTTGCCTTTCTCCTTCTCTTGTGTTCTTTAAGTTTCTTGAAATTTCTAGGAATAAGATGAAAAAGATGACTAATAAGTCATCTTTTGGACCTATTTATTTTTGTTCCCATATGGGCTTTGGCCCATTTACATGGACGGCCAATGGCCCCTTTTATTCCAAGCCCTTTTTTTTTGTTTTGTTTGCACTTCATGAAATCCAAATTTGCCCTTAGCCTTCCTCCATATTTTCTATGGGCCATCTTGTGAATTTCCATTTTTGCCCCTAGCCTTTCTTAATATTTCCGCTTCAAAATTTTCATAAACAACTTGTGTCTTAAACAAGACAAAAATATAGCATTGTCCTTAACTTCTTGCAATTGTCTTGAATTATCCGAAGGTACAAAATGCGGGATATAACATCCTCCCCCCCTTTAGAACATTCGTCCTCGAATGTTGAACCGGCCTTATGGTGTATTATAATGCGTCGGGGAGGTCCCCTTTATAGTTGTCACATACGACCACTCAACATGTCACGACCCAACCCCGTAGGCCGTGACTAGTGCCCGAATTGGACACTCATATTGCCGGTTAACTGTAATCATTTATAACTAATATGTCATGAACTTATTTGTATAAAAAGGTATGGTGTTGTTTTAAAGCTGTCAATTTTTATTTTTTTTGTATGTCGTAGGCACCTGTCTCCTGAGGAGTTACAATTTTTAAACAACAACATATATTTTTCTACGCAAGCCGACAAGGCTGCCACGATATGCAACATACCAAACATACATATATATGCAAGCCGACAAGGCTGCCATTACGAATGGGTACGCCCCAAACATAAGTCATAGTCACACAACGCATCAACAACTACATACAGACCCACAAAGATGTCCACAGACCTCTAAGAGTAACGACTGTATCATATGGCGGGACAGGGCCCCGCCGTACCCAATTAAACACATATGAATACAACACAAGGGAGTTATACCACAAGCTAGCTCCGGAACAAATGAGCAGTCCAAAATAGCTGAATAGGTACCCTAAGCTGACGGATCTCCAAAACGAGCGTCTGTACCTGCGGGCATGAACGCAGCCCCCCCGAAGAAAGCGGGTCAGTACGGAGTATGTACTGAGTATGTAAAGCATGAAATGTAGTAATAGACTCATAAGGAGACAAAGTATGTAGGACCCAATGCAACAATCAGAAATTCATAAAACTTGCCTTTGGACATATTTCATCTGTATAAATCTCATATCAATATAGTTATAGAGTTTTGTAATCAAAGCTGCATAATCATTCTGTATATAACATATATAACGTGTCCTGGCCCTTTAATAAGGGACTCGGTAATTAAAATCATAGCATCACAAACATAAACATAGACGTGTCCCGGCCCTTTAATAAGGGACTCGGTAATAGGGAATATGCCCTCCTGGCCACCATCTCCATATCATCATATCATCATATCATCACATCATCATATCATCATATATATATATATATATATAGCGGTAAGCACGAGCAGAATAAATAGCAACCACATATATGCAATTCATCTTTTGAGACTCAATGGACAAGCACTAACCAGCTCTGAAGTGTCAAAATAATATTCATATTCAGTTCTTTTTAAGTCTCATAACAAACTATAACAAGAAACGTTTCAGATTTCGTGTACATGTATCAACTTAACATGGTGTAACTTTTGAAAGTCAAGTATGCCTCTATTTGTGCAATTCTTTAAGAGTAGGAACTTCTATACATCATTCATTAGTCAATCATATAGTAGGCTTGTGACAATAGCATTAAGTAAATATAGAATCATAAGTCATGCATGGAACTAGAGAGTAGAATTTACCCCAAGGTTCATATCGTTTCATACTTACGTCTAGGACATGCCAAAAGAAAGAAGGAATAGGCTTTACATACCTTTAGCGTTTAGTCGTATAATAACTTGTACTTGCTGCCCAATGGTACTTATCCTATATCAAGATATCACAAGCTATGATTAGTTTACGAGGGAATTCGATACGTATTTTGACACTCACAATCCCTTTCTAACATTTAGACGACGTTTCGTTCGCATTCAAACCAACTAGTGCTACAAGCTAATATTGCTAGTCATTCTTTCATGTATCAATCCAAACTTGTATAAACATGATTTAAGGGACTTTGGACAGTCCATACATCATTCAAAACTGTCCCATACTCACGGCCAAACAGCACACACAACACTACAATTTCTATTTCGCAATTTTCCAACTTCAATTACAACGACAACAACACGTTTACAACATTACTTATGCAATTATCGGAACTGTTTCAGCATCATATTTATTCTTTTAACAGCCCACAAACCATTTCAATTTCAACTTGAATCATTAAGCTTCACTTTCACTACACGTTCATAGCAACAATCAATATTCAACATTCACTAATTTGCTTCTAACCTTAAAACAGTCCACTGTTTTGGACTGCTTGCGTACTTCAATTTGATTTGTTTCTTTAACACCTAAATTCACATATTCAACATACATACAATATACCACAATGTTCATAACAACAACAATCAAAACTTGGCACAAAACAGTCCATAATTTCCCCTAAAACAGCCCCTTTACACGGCTTCAACACAACTATAACAACTTCATGATTTTCATCCATTCATCCAAACCACAACACATTCAATCCATTTCCAATACATGTACAAGGAGATTAAACATGATTACATTAAGGCCTACAACACATGGCTCATTTAAACTTTTTAGAAAACAGTCCATTACCACAACATGTCCAAAACAGTCCAATAACATGTCCAAAACAGTCCCTAAACAATGTTCGGAATTCTTGCAAACATTTACGAACATACTAAGCAAACCACCTATGATTCTTACACATTATTTCATGCCTTCTTTTCATATATTTTCAGTAGGTTATGACCAGCTATCCACACGAAAAATACAACATCAATTCGTACACAACTAAACTACATCGTCATTTCTATAATCCTTACAACAACTCACAAACGATTTTAGTTTCAACTCCAACCATTAAACACCTTCATTTCCATCATGAAATTCATGATAATAACAATCAAAATATCAAGTAAAAACAGTTCACTAACTCCCTCACAAAACAGTCCAATACCAACATACAACATCATAAACCAACTTCTACAATCTTTGTTCATTTACATATGTTGACACCCATTCAATTCACCAACAATACATACAAAATGAAACCAACCATGGCTTCCCCAACACTCATGGCTCACTCTCTACTTCAACTACAACAACAATCCAACAACAACCTTCATGAACTATACATTCAAATCATCATGCAACACAAGAACAATAAACATTCTTACCTTACAACTTGTTCTTCACTTTGGCCCAATCTTCAACCCTATTGAGGTGCTACACCTCCTTGTTTCTTTCCAACAACTACTGTCACGACCCAACCCCGTGGGCCGCGACTGGTACCCTAAATGGGTACCCGTACATACCTACTTGACCGAATTTCGTACCACTCAGATTTTTTTTTCTTTAAATAGATGATTACAGAATCAGGCTGATACAGATACGGCACGCGCGCAAACATATACATACTTGAACATACAGAAATTTACAGATAAGCCGATAAGGCTAACATACAGACAGATCCACAAAAATCGTACGTACCTACCAGACAGAAGTAACCCGTAACCCACATATCTATCTACAGGCCTCTACAGACATACAAAAACATATGACGGGACAGGGCCCCGCCGTACCCAGAGTTTCCATACATACAGAATATACAGAAACAGAAGATATATACCAAAAGTGTACGCTCCGGATCAAAGGAGCTCTTCAGAACAGCAGGATCAGGGCCCTACGCTGGCGGCGTGTCACCTGGTGCGTCTGTACCTGCGGGCATGTGGCGCAGCCCCCGAAGAAACGGGGGTCAGTACAAAAATGTACCGAGTATGTAAAGCAGAAACATATCAAACATAATCATGATCTGGACCGGAAGCACAGAAATATAATAGACAGGCTCATAAGCCTGACAGACGGAGTCATAGTCCCGACAGACGGATAGAATCATGGTTCGGACAGACAGAATCAGAATCCATACGGACATACAGAATCGGAACCCGTCGGCCAGATAATCCAGACGGACAGACGGAATCGTAACCAGTCGGGCAGATAATCCGGACGGACAAACAGAAGCATAACCAGTCGGACGGATAACCCGGACGGACACACAGAAGCATAACCAGTCGGACAGATAATTCGGACGGACACACAGAAGCATAACCAGTCGGGCAGATAATCCGGACGGACACACAGAAGCATAACCAGTCGGACAGATAATCCGAACGGACAGACAGAAGCATAACCCGTCGGTCAGATAATCCAGACGGACAGACAGAAGCATAACCCGTCGGCCAGATAATCCAGACGGACAGACAGAAGCATAAGTCATACAGACAGACAGAATCACACATAGGGTACAGGAACGTGGTCGCCACTCCTGCCATTGGCACCACAACACGTCAGATATCAGAATTTCTTCTCCGACCTCCGTCACACATCATAACATAACCACGGTACCCGGGGGCGGACAGATAACACAGCACCCCGAGCCCGGACACATCATACTTCGTAATATATCCTCGGTAACCGGGGACGGACATATAACACAGTACCCCGGAACAGGACACATCATACTTCGGAATTCACATATGGGGCTCGGCGGCCCACCGCACGAAATACGTACCGGCCCAGGATCCGGTGAAAGGAATCATAGCATGTGCACGAACTGATTGATGAGAAACCACATACATATAGATCGTCATACAGAATCAACAGAACAGAAGTAGGCCAACTGGCCGATCGAACCAAAGTATTCGGATAGTTTTCAGACTACGCGCCTACACGTCACTTGGGGAGGCACGACAGATTATAACCAGGACCAGATTTCCAGATGTCAAAAGTTATTTTGTAAGATTTGTATAAAAACAGTCATATTGTGATCAAAATAGTAGTCCAGATGTTTTCTGAGAAAATCGGACAGAATTAAGGTAATTAAGATCATACAGAAGGTATCGGGCCTCGTGGGCCCGCCTCGGGTCAACTTGAGGCGACATATGTAAATTACCGATAGTATACCTTATGAGATCATCCATAATCATCTGGAAGTGTTCCGACTCCGTTTGGGAAGGTTTCGTGCAAAAGTTCACTTTGAAGGCATTTTATAAGAAAAGGGTTTCAATTGTACTGAAGGAATTGGAGCGGATTTCCGTCTCGAATTCCGAGGAACGGAGTCGTACTTAAGGCTCGCGGCCGAGCCTATCACATCCAGAACATGCCTAAGAATAAAGGGAAAGGCCTTACATACCTCGATTGCGCCTTACGCTCGCTTGGCTTCCACTCCAATCTCGTCAAAAATCTATAAATGGTCAAGTTTACCAATTGTTAATTTCAAACTTTTCAATAATCCAAACTTGTTACATACTTGCCTACCGAAATTTCGGCAGCATTTCCCCTATATATATATATCATCCCCGAGACTTAGCTCGGCTTAATATATCAACACAGCAACCCAGAAACAACATCAATGACAAAAACATATATCACAAAATACAAAGTATGGCATAACTAGCCATCTTTCCGACATAACGAAACATCTCTCATTTCAACCTTACACTTCCAAACCAACCCTACCATTTTCATATTCAACACTTATCAAGATCATTACAACATATTTCGGAGGCATATCATACCATTTTCACAAGATATACATAAGATATACGCAATATACAAGTTTCCTACCAAGGGCATATTTCACACACAACTTCCAATCTTTTAGTATAAACATCCATAACATATTGTTACCTTCCAACTTCATCAATGATAACCATAATTCGCATCTTCCTACTTTCACTTCCACATTTACATAATTATAATAAACTTGCATGTTTTCCTACTACAACTTAATAACCATTTTTCCATAACAACAAAAACCATTACTCTTTCATTCACTTCACAATTAACACAATTAACATACTAACAAAATTTAGTTCACATTCCATAATCAACATAATACCACACGGCCACACCTTACTTTTCCGACTTCCACTAAATTGTTTCAACTTTCAATTCCAATACAAATTCCACCATAACCACAACTAGATTACAACATAAAAATTCAACTCATTATATCCATAAATTAACATACATACACGGCCACTTTCATACAAACACACCCACTTTGCAAACTTCCATATTTTCGTAAACCCTACTCATTTCTACATATCACAACATCAACCAAACCTCATAACATAAGAAAATGAATTGATTCTTACCTTTCCTTCAAGTTCTTCACTTGCTACAAAAATCACTTTCTTGCCAAGATACTTATACCACCTTGTAGAGGACCTTGCACTTAGTAGTGTTACACCAAAATTACAATTTTTGGGTTCAAGATTGAAGGGCTAGAATTTGTTTTTTCTTTTTCTTTCCCTCTTTCTCCTCTCACCCGAAATGCTCCTCTTCTTTCTTTTGTTCTTGGTTTTTCTTGTTTGTTCTTGAATGTTCTAAGGATATGGACAATTATATAATGTCACATGGAAATTTATTAATCCATGGGCTTGGATCCTTGTATGGCCGGTTGGGCCTTCCCTTTTGGGCCTTATTTCTTATTTTTTTTTAGCCCAATTGTTGGCTAAATAATTGTAATTCATGGAGCAAATTTCTAAAATTCCAATTTTTTGCCCTTGGCCCCCTTTCGTAATTCCACACCAAGGTATTCATAGCCGACACATTCATCCCAAGTAAGGTCCAAGTAGGGTCCAAATATGGCCTTATTCATTACAAGTCAAATTATTTCGAATTTTTGAATAAACAAAAATGTCGGATGTAACATCCTCCCCCCCTTTAAAACATTTGTCCTCGAATGTTAAATTGACCTCATGGGGCGTCATATTACTTCGGGAGGGTTCCTTTTTTTTTTATAATTGTCCTTTGTTGACTTTCCAATATGGATTCTTTACCAACATGATGGGGTAATTCTTCGCGTTACTGATTCAAATGCCATCATAATGTATTTTCTCATACCCTACATAATCACCGGACCATAAACTATATTCTCGTAACTGATGAATGCTTTTCAGACATCCTAATCAATGTCACTTCTTGTTACGTGCCTCGGTCCCTTACCACATTATCATTTTCCTTTGTCATACCAAACAGATTCAGAACTGGGATCGGACGCATAGGAGCGTATCAGACAAATTCGTAATCGGAGGCAAACGTGCTAAATTATGGCGGATAAATTCGTAATCAAAATCAGGCGTATGGGAGTGTATCAGACAGATCTGAGACCAGAGCCAGACATACAGAGATTTATCAGACGGATTCGTAGTCAGAATCAGACATACAGAAATGTAGCGGACAGATTCGCATCAGAGTCAGACATACGATGATGTATCAGACAGACGCGTGATCAAAATCAGACGTACAGAGGCATATCAGACGGATTCATATCCAGAGTCAGACATACAGAGGCGTGTCAGAAAGATTCGTAATCAGAGTCAATCGTACAGAGGTATGTCAAACAGAAACGTACTCAGAATCAGAAATGCAGAAGTATAACAAACAGAGTTTTGATTAGAATCGAACCACTCTTATTAAGGCTCCAGTGGTTTATGAAAATTTCCCTTATCGATATTTCATTATTAATCCCGACAATTATACCACAGGGTTTTTTTTTTTTTTTTTTTTTTTTTTTTGTATCCTTCCCAGGAGGGTCACCCATCCCTGAATTACTCTAGCCTTAGCACGCTTAACCTCGGAATTTTTCATGCATTTTGATGCGTTACGGCTAATATAATTTCGTCGACTGCCCCGCACGACCTTTGTCACATAATTTAGGGCAAATCGGGATCTTGACACATTTTCGGAAAATTCTCGTAGTGGGTCCCACCCCGGGCTAAACCGTACAATTATCATTTCGCCCTTCCGAATCCTCGGTGTCTATCGAGTTAGACATTACCTTACCCTTACTAGTACCCGGAAGAAGGAAATCACATGACGTAACAAAATACAGACTTGTTCATACACACATCCCTCAAAAGAGATCTGTAGCATACCTGGGTGTGCACTGGAAGACGCTCCTGGGTCCTGCCGGCCGGTCAAAGCAAATACGCGGTTCGAAGGACCGCTGTAACCAGAAGCTGCACCACGACCTCTGCCACGACTTGCTGGCGCTGGTGCTGGTGCTGGTGCCGCTCGCCCCGTGGGGCGTATGGCTGCCAAAGGAGGAGATGAGCCAGCAACTGACCCGGTAAGCTGGGTTGAACCACCTGGACTACCCTTATATGGGCACTCTCTCATCGTATGGCCTTGTCGGCCACAAGAATAGCAGGCACCAGTGGCACGATAACACTCACCAGGGTGACGCCTCCTGCAATGAGGACACCGAGGTATGGATGGCCCCATCTGACTCAAACTCCCATTTACTCGCGAACTCGCAGCCATGGAGTTCTGTCCCGAAAACTGTGGGGGCGTATTATATGCTGGCTGGGGCGGATACCTGCTACCCTGCCACTGAGAAAACTCACCCTGGAATCCCCCTGAATACCCGGCCGATCTGGCTCTCTTAGGCCGGCCCCTGTTGGGACCCCTATCAGGCCGACGTTCCCTACGCCGGTCCTCCATGCCCTTGGCATATGCCTGTACCCGGGCAACATGCATCCCTGGCTGGGAAGCCATCGACAGGCAACCATCAATCAAATAGGGGACTAGTCCCATCACATACCGGTGCACCCTGTCGGCCATCTCTGCCACTATAGCGGGTGCATACCTGGCCAATGAGTCGAACTCCAGGCTATACTCTCGAACACTCCTACTGTTCTGTTTCAGATGCAAGAATCGATCAACCCTGGCTCTCCGTAGCTCTGGAGGTAGAAAATGCTCAAGGAAGGCCTTAGTAAACTCGGCCCATACTGCTGGGGGAGCTCCGTCACCCCTGGAGAGCTGCCAAGACTCATACCAGTTCGCCGCTACCTCGTATAACCGATACGAAGCCAACTCAACGGACTAAGTCGGCGAAGCCTTAATCAACCGTATCGTGCTCTCCATCTTTCTAATAAACTCCTGGGGGTCCTCCTCAGGTTTTGTTCCGGAGAATTCTGGAGGATTACATGTCAAGAACTCACGAGCCCTGGAGCTTTCATATCTGTCCGCACGACCACCCCCAAATCCATGTCTACGAACCTGCTCTGCCATCAGCGTGGTCAACAACTGGACCGCATCTCGCATAGCCCTACCCTCCGCCCCTGTCTGTGGAGCTGGAGGCTCGGGCACTGGAACCTCGGGAGCTCGCGGTGGAGCCGTCTCCTGATCAGCAGCTTCTGCTTGTTATATCCCGTGTTTTCACACGTTTGGAAAGACTTGAATTATATTGGATTTTTGAGATATGAGGTCAAATTTGATGTTCTGTTGAACATAGGAGTTATGCATGAAAGAATAGAATCATGAAAGTGTGGGACAAGGCTAAGGGTAATTTTGGAATTTTGGAAATTAGTTTCGGGAATTACAAAATGTGATCCATAAGTTCTTGGGCTCAAAAAAAATTTAAGTGAATTGGAGCCCAACCCATTGAAGTGGCCGGCCATGGTAGGCCTTGGCCCAAGCCCAATTAATGTGGTCATGTGCAAGACATGTGACCACTAATTATAAGAGAAGACCAAGTCTTCATATTAATCCATTAGAAGCAAGAACAAGTAAGAGCAAAAAAAATAAGAGAGAGAGAGGAGGGTTTCGGGTTTGCCCTCCAAATTTAACCATCCAAAATCTTGCTTCAAAAATTCATTTCTTGTTAAATTCCTACTAATTCAAGGTTCCTTTGCATCTTGGTATAGTTGGATTGGAGTGGGGAGCACTAGAATCCCCAAGGTGATCATATATTCAAGTGAAGGAGACTTGAAGAAAAGGTAAGAATTTCTACCTTGTTATTGATAGTTGTTTGGTATTGGCGGCTCAGCCCGATATGGATATTGCCCGTATTCAGGCGCACGCCCAGGGCATGGAGGATAGGGGCCGAGGGGGACAGCAGGCCGATAGGGGCCAGGACCGGAGACCGCCCAAGAGGGCCAGATATGGCGGAAGCCGACAAGACTTTATTTCAAATTTAGGTAATTTCCAGAAAATTTCGGCAGAGTTTCCTTTGTTTTACGGACTATCCAATATACCCTGCACGCAGAAAATACCAACAAAAGCCACACAGGGCTAACCAAGCAATATATAAACATATGCGGACCGGCCGCCTCGGCGTATATGATCGCCCAAACAACATATGCGGACCGGCCGCCTCGGCGTATGGGATCGCCCAAACGACATGTACATACATCCATACAGAAAGACCCTAATGTCGTTACAGGTACTTTATCGGTCTTCTCTCGATATGTGTATGCATTAATTGATCCAGGTTCGACTTTATCATATATTTCGCCCCTTGTTGCTGGTAAAATTGGTATTATGTCTGAGCCTATAGAGCCATTCGAGGTGGCCACACCGATCGGAGACTATATTGTAGCGAATCAGGTGTATAAAAATTGTTCTGTAGTTGTATGTAACCGTGACACTAAGGCAGATTTGGTGGAGCTAGATATGATTGAATTCGACGTTATTATGGGTATGGATTGGCTAGCTTCCTGTTATGCTCATGTGGACTGCCAGAATAAGGTAGTCCGTTTCCAGTTTCCCGGGGAGCCAGTTGTAGTGTGGGCTGGTAATACAGCATCGCCGAAAGGTAAGTTTATTTCATACCTTAAGGCAAAGAAAATGATCAGAAAGGGCTATATTTATCATCTAGTACGGGTACAAGACTTGACAGCAGAGACGCCGGCACTTCAGTCAGTCCCCGTGGTTAATGAGTTTCCAGATGTTTTTCCCGACGAGCTTCCAGGTCTTCCGCCAGAGCGGGAGATAGATTTCTCTATTGATTTACTCCCAGGTACTCAGCCTATCTCTATTCCTCCGTATAGAATGGCGCCGGCAGAACTGAAGGAGTTGAAAGAGCAGTTGAAGGATTTACTAGATAAGGGCTTCATCAGGCCCAGTACTTCGCCTTGGGGAGCTCCGGTATTATTTGTGCGTAAGAAAGACGGGTCGCTGCGTATGTGTATTGACTATCGGCAGCTGAATAAGGTAACTATAAAGAATAAATACCCCCTCCCCAGGATTGATGATTTGTTTGATCAGCTGCAGGGCGCTAAGTGCTTCTCGAAGATAGATCTTCGGTCCGGTTATCACCAGGTACGAGTTCGCGAGGCTGATATTCCTAAGACAGCTTTCCGGACCCGATACGGGCATTATGAGTTCAGGGTCATGTCTTTTGGGCTTACTAATGCCCCCGCGGTATTTATGGATTTGATGAACCGGGTATTCAGGCCGTTTTTGGACATGTTTGTGATTGTATTTATTGACGATATCCTGGTTTATTCTCGGTCTGAGGCGGAGCACGCGGATCATCTCAGATCGGTATTAGGGGTACTCCGACATCAGAAGCTGTATGCGAAATTTTCTAAGTGTGAATTCTGGCTATCTTCAGTGGCTTTCTTGGGCCATGTTATTGCAGTTGATGGTGTCCGGGTGGACACACAGAAGATCGAGGCTGTGAAGAATTGGCCCAGACCCACGACGCCTACAGAGGTACGCAGTTTCTTAGGCTTAGCAGGTTATTACAGGAGATTCGTGGAGAAGTTTGCTTCGATTTCAGCGCCTTTGACAAGGCTGACTCAGAAGGGAGCTAAGTTCCAGTGGTCTGATGCTTGTGAACGAAGCTTCCAGTCGCTGAAGGAGAAGCTGACTACAGCCCCAGTTCTGACTCTTCCCGAGGGACCGGATGGGTATGTCATCTATTGTGACGCTTCTGGCATTGGGTTAGGCTGTGTATTGATGCAGCACGGCAGAGTTATAGCGTATGCTTCCCGGCAGCTCAAGAAGCATGAGAAGAATTATCCTACTCACGACCTGGAGCTCGCAGCGGTGATTCATGCTCTGAAGATATGGAGACACTATTTATATGGCGTTCATGTGGATATTTATACTGATCATAAGAGCCTCCAGTATATTTTCAGACAGAGAGAGCTTAATTTGCGGCAGCGGAGGTGGTTGGAGCTTCTGAAGGATTATGACGTGGATATTTTGTATCATCCGGGTAAGGCTAATGTTGTTGCGGATGCGCTCAGTCGGAAGTCCATGGGCAGTTTGGCAGACTTACGGCCGGGCAGGAGAGAGATAGCCCGTGATATTCAGCAGTTGGCCAGTCTTGGGATTCGTTTGGCCGATTCTGGAGACACCCGGATTTCTGTTCGAGGGGTTTCTGAGTCCTCCATCAGAGACGATATTAGGCGGCATCAGTTCGAGGATCCTATCTTAGCTCGGTACAGGGACACAGCTTATGATAAGGAGAGAACCCCGTTCGAGTTTTCGCCGGACGGCACTTTATTATACAGGGGCAGGTTGTGTGTACCTGACATTGCAGGCCTTCGGCAGCAGGTTATGAGCGAGGCACATTATGCTCGCTATTCAGTCCATCCGGGGTCTACGAAGATGTATCATGACCTTCGATGTTTTTACTGGTGGGACGGTATGAAGCGGGACATTGCAGAGTTCGTCGCTCAGTGTCCTAATTGTCAGCAGGTCAAGATTGAGCACCAGAAGCCGGGAGGACTGCTACAGGAGATGGAGATTCCGACATGGAAGTGGGAGGCTATTAATATGGACTTCATTACGGGTTTGCCTCGCACTCCACGGAATTATGACTCCATTTGGGTCGTCGTGGATAGGCTGACGAAATCAGCCCATTTTCTTCCCGTCAGGACTACTTATTCCGCCGAGGATTATGCCAGGCTCTATATTAAGGAGATTGTGAAGCTTCACGGAGTTCCTCTATCAATTATCTCTGACAGAGGCGCCCAGTTTACGGCGCATTTCTGGAGATCTTTTCAGGAGGGTCTAGGGACTCAGGTGAGCTTGAGCACAGCGTTTCATCCTCAGAGCGACGGTCAGGCCGAGCGCACTATACAGACGCTGGAGGATATGTTGCGGGCCTGCGTTATTGATTTCAGAGGCAGCTGGGACGATCACTTGCCGTTGATCGAGTTTGCATATAATAATAGTTACCATTCCAGCATCCAAATGGCTCCGTACGAGGCTTTATATGGCAGGAAGTGCAGATCGCCGGTTGGCTGGTTTGATATTGGCGAGACAGAGTTAATCGGCCCAGATATGGTCCAGCAGGCTGTGGATAAGGTGAAACTTATTCGAGAGCGACTGTTGGCAGCCCAGAGTCGACAGAAGTCATACGCGGATAGAAGGCGTCGACCGTTAGAGTTTCAGGTAGGCGATTGGGTATTTCTGAAGGTATCGCCTATGAAAGGCGTGATGCGGTTCGGCAGGAAGGGTAAGCTCAGTCCGCGTTATATTGGGCCTTATCAGATTGTTCGGAAAGCTGGGAATGTCGCCTATGAGTTAGATCTGCCATCTGATTTGGAAGCGGTGCATCCGGTGTTCCACGTCTCTATGCTTCGTAAATGCATCGGAGACCCTTCCAGAGTATTCCCTGCCGATGATATTCAGGTGACGGAGCAGTTATCGTACGAGGAGCAGCCCGTATCTATTTTGGATCGCCAGGTAAGGAGGCTCCGAAATAAAGATGTGGCCTCCGTTAAGGTACTGTGGCGGAATGATAACCGGGAGGAGATGACCTGGGAGTCGGAGGAAGAAATGAAGAAGAAATACCCTCATCTGTTCCCTATGGCCACAGGTAACCTCAAATCCCTGCTCAATTTCATTTCAAAATAAATCGTATGAAATTATATGTTGTATGTAAGCATGAACTCCCCCAAAGTGTTCTCAAACCCTATAAGATTAATTTTACATTCGAGGACGAATGTTCTAAAGGGGGGGAGGATGTTATATCCCGTGTTTTCACACGTTTGGAAAGACTTGAATTATATTGGATTTTTGAGATATGAGGTCAAATTTGATGTTCTGTTGAACATAGGAGTTATGCATGAAAGAATAGAATCATGAAAGTGTGGGACAAGGCTAAGGGTAATTTTGGAATTTTGGAAATTAGTTTCGGGAATTACAAAATGTGATCCATAAGTTCTTGGGCTCAAAAAAAATTTAAGTGAATTGGAGCCCAACCCATTGAAGTGGCCGGCCATGGTAGGCCTTGGCCCAAGCCCAATTAATGTGGTCATGTGCAAGACATGTGACCACTAATTATAAGAGAAGACCAAGTCTTCATATTAATCCATTAGAAGCAAGAACAAGTAAGAGCAAAAAAAATAAGAGAGAGAGAGGAGGGTTTCGGGTTTGCCCTCCAAATTTAACCATCCAAAATCTTGCTTCAAAAATTTATTTCTTGTTAAATTCCTACTAATTCAAGGTTCCTTTGCATCTTGGTATAGTTGGATTGGAGTGGGGAGCACTAGAATCCCCAAGGTGATCATATATTCAAGTGAAGGAGACTTGAAGAAAAGGTAAGAATTTCTACCTTGTTATTGTGTTGTTGAGCCTTATTTGTGTTGTAGTATGTGGAAATGTGGTTATTGTATGAAGAAATGGAAGTTTGCAAAGTGGGTGTGTGTGTGAGTGTGTAGCCGTATGTATATATATGATGTATAGCCACAAATGTGTTGAAATTATGTTGTATTCTAGTTATGAATGTGATGGAATTCATGTTGAGAATGAAAGTGGAATAAATTTGATTGAATGGCTAACAATAGCACTTGGCCGTGTGGTGTATGTGGTTTGAGAATAAAATGGATTGAGTTTGTTTAATGTTTTAGAGTGTTGGTATTGTGATGTTTGTAATGTGAACGACGTTAGTATGATATAAGTTTGTATTGAATTGGAAGGTAGGAACTTATGTCGTTTTAGTATGATTTTCCGTCGTTAAGGAAATGAAGTGTTTGGTTGTGAATTATGATGTTCATTGATGAATTTGGAAGTTGGAAACTAGTTATGAAATCATATGCTAAGGATTTGATGTTTTGCATAAGTTATGCTTTTGGCGGAAAAGTGTATATCAAGTGTATATCCTAAGAGAAATGATATGAGATATCTTTAGATTCATGTGGTGATGATCTTAAATGATAATGGATGTGAGATTATAATGTTAATTCGAAAATTTGGGTTGGATTGATAATTAAGTTAACTTGTGAGAAAAATTGCTAGTTGAAGGATAATTGTGCCTTTAATGTTCATTGTTGGCATTAATGTTGTTGTTTGGGTTGTTGTTGATGAATTATAGCCGAGTTGAATTCTCGGGGTGCTATATGTCTAGGGGAAGTGCTGCCGAAATTTCGGTAGCCAAATTTGCATTAAATTGAGACTTTGGTAATTATGGCTTACAAATGGTAAACTTGACCATTTGCAGTTTTTCGACGAAACGGGAAGTGACTTTTGGAAGGCGTTAGGAGCGTGAAAGGTATGTAAAGCAACCCTATTACTTCCCTTGGCATGCCTTTAGTGAGTTAGGGTCGGATCCGGGCCTCGAAGGACCTCGTGGCCCTCGGAATCCGCAAAGGAAATTTTCCATTTTTCCTTCAATGGAATTGAACCAATTTGGTGCCCTTTGCTTGAAATAAGGCACCTTTTCTTCAAACTACTCGAAACGTCGTCGAATGTCCGTAGAACCTTTTTAGGTGACTCCATATGGTTAAAGAACACTGTTTGAGCCCGCCGCCTTGTTTGTCCCGAGGCGGGCCCGCTAATTACGATTTTGCCCTTATGAGTCAAGGCTTCCTTTTTAAGCAAATTTTTGAAAGAAAATGTGTTGACTACCTTTAAATTATCTAAAGAATGTGGTTTAAATATTCTATCAAGCCTAATGAATTATTTTGATACCCGGTATGACTTCGGGAAAGCTATACTTCCGTAATTTATTTTGACATACGAAATGTGTTATTCTGATCCCGTTTTATTCCATTTGATTTATTCGTCTTCGATACGCTTCGTCGAGTCTTTGAAGATAATTATGACGTTTTAAAATTGCATTAGTTTCTCACTACTCTATTCGTGGATGTCCCAACGTTTCCCACACTGAGCCCGGGCCAGGATATGTTGTCAAGCGTAATCTTCTGCATTGTTCGCCGCGCCCCGAGGTGAGGGGGCAGGTATACGCGTACATGGGTCTGTGGAGTATGATGTGCCATGTCCGCCTGTTCTGATCTGATCTGTTATGGCCATTCTGATATGACATTTTATGATACGGGGCCACGCCCCCTTTTTCTGATTCCTATCTGTTGTGGCACCGATGTCGGGAGGGTGACCACGTTCTGTCTGCCGAGCCCCATGGCTGGGGCCGGATATGATATGACATATGATTTTGTACACACTCTGTCTGTTTTGAAAATATGCATATGACACTCAGGATTTTCTACTCAGTTTTCTGAATCTGTTATGATTTATACTTCTGTGATTCTGCTTTACATATTCAGTACATATTTCGTACTGACCCCCTTGCTTCGGGGGCTGCGTTTTTATGCCGCGCAGGTAAAGACGACAGGTTTGCCGATCCACACGTTTAGGATCCTACTACTGCTATTTTGGGGCGCTCTCTTCTTCAGAGCCCATCTTTTGGTACAGTTTGACACCTCTATCTGGATGTGTACATTATTCTGGGTATGACGGGGCCCTGTCCCGTCTTATGATTATGCTGGGTTCTGTAGAGGTCTGTGGATATATCTGCGTGGGTTCTGTACATACGTTTGGGGTATTTTGTTCTATGACGGCCTTCTCGGCCTATGTGTGCCAAGCCTACCTTTCTGTTAATTTCTGTAGTATTCACTAATGTTATTATATTATTATTCTGTTAATTTGCTAATCTGGGTATCGGGTACGTATAGGTGCCCACCTAGGGCACCGGTCACGGCCCACGGGGTTGGGTCGTGACACTGCTGCTCCGATATCCTCCGGCAAGGGGGTGTAACAGATCCAGATGATGGGGGCATATCCTCAAGTGCAGGTTGCGCACTGGCCCTGGTAACTCTCTGGACCTGGCTGGTTTCTCCTGTCTCAACCCCCGCCTTGCCCTTCTGGGCAGCTGTTGCCTTCCTCGGAGGCATCGCTGAAAACATAACAGATCGTTAGGAGGGGATCATCCTAATCATATAGCTTTATCGCACAATCTAAGAATCCAAAGAAGGGTAACATCCTAGATGCCCGGTAGCCTCCCATTTATAGATGTGGTGCACAACACATCGATAAACAAGGCTCTAATAGACACGGCCTGTAGACATACCGAGGACTAACCGCTCTGATACCACTTCTGTCACGACCCAACCCCGTGGGCCGCGACTGGTACCCTAACTGGGTACCCGTACATACCTACTTGACCGAATTTCGTACCACTCAGATTTTTTTTTCTTTAAATAGATGATTACAGAATCAGGCTGATACAGATACGGCACGCGCGCGAACATATACATACTTGAACATACAAAAATTTACAGATAAGCCGATAAGGCTAACATACAGACACATCCACAAAAATCGTACGTACCTACTAGACAGAAGTAACCCGTAACCCACATATCTATCTACAGGCCTCTACAGACATACAGAAACATATGACGGGACAGGGCCCCGCCGTACCCAGAGTTTCCATACATACAGAATATACAGAAACAGAAGATATATACCAAAAGTGTACGCTCCGGATCAAAGGAGCTCTTCAGAACAGCAGGATCAGGGCCCTACGCTGGCGGCGTGTCACCTAGTGCGTCTGTACCTGCGGGCATGTGGCGCAGCCCCCGAAGAAACCGGGGTCAGTACAAAAATGTACCGAGTATGTAAAGCAGAAACATATCAAACATAATCATGATCTGGACCGGAAGCACAAAAATATAATAGACAGGCTCATAAGCCTGACAGACGGAGTCATAGTCCCGACAGACGGATAGAATCATGGTTCGGACAGACAGAATCAGAATCCATACGGACATACAGAATCGGAACCCGTCGGCCAGATAATCCAGACGGACAGACGGAATCGTAACCAGTCGGGCAGATAATCCGGACGGACAAACAGAAGCATAACCAGTCGGACGGATAATCCGGACGGACACATAGAAGCATAACCAGTCGGACAGATAATTCGGATGGACACACAGAAGCATAACCAGTCGGACAGATAATCTGGACGGACACACAGAAGCATAACCAGTAGGACAGATAATCCGGACGGACACACAGAAGCATAACCCGTCGGCCAGATAATCCAGACGGACAGACAGAAGCATAACCCGTCGGCCAGATAATCCAGACGGACAGACAGAAGCATAAGTCATACAGACAGACAGAATCACACATAGGGTACAGGAACGTGGTCGCCACTCCTGCCATTGGCACCACAACACGTCAGATATCAGAATTTCTTCTCCGACCTCCGTCACACATCAAAACATAACCACGGTACCCGGGGGCGGACAGATAACACAGCACCCCGAGCCCGGACACATCATACTTCGTAATATATCCTCGGTAACCGGGGACGGACATATAACACAGTACCCCGGAACCGGACACATCATACTTCGGAATTCACATATGGGGCTCGGCGGCCCACCGCACGAAATACGTATCGGCCCAGGATCCGGTGAAAGGAATCATAGCATGTGCATGAACTGATTGATGAGAAACCACATACATATAGATCGTCATACAGAATCAACAGAACAGAAGTAGGCCAACTGGCCGATCGAACCAAAGTATTCGGATAGTTTTCAGACTACGCGCCTACACGTCACTTGGGGAGGCACGAAAGATTATAACCAGGACCAGATTTCCAGATGTCAAAAGTTATTTTGTAAGATTTGTATAAAAACAGTCATAATGTGATCAAAATAGTAGTCCAGATGTTTTCTGAGAAAATCGGACAGAATTAAGGTAATGAAGATCATACAGAAGGTATCGGGCCTCGTGGGCCCGCCTCGGGTCAACTCGAGGCGACATATGTAAATTACCGATAGTATACCTTATGAGGTCATCCATAATCATCTGGAAGTGTTCCGACTCCGTTTGGGAAGGTTTCGTGCAAAAGTTCACTTTGAAGGCATTTTATAAGAAAAGGGTTTCAATTGTACTGAAGGAATTGGAGCGGATTTCCGTCTCGAATTCCGAGGAACGGAGTCGTACTTAAGGCTCGCGGCCGAGCCTATCACATCCAGAACATGCCTAAGAATAAAGGGAAAGGCCTTACATACCTCGATTGCGCCTTACGCTCGCTTGGCTTCCACTCCAATCTCGTCAAAAATCTAGAAATGGTCAAGTTTACCAATTGTTAATTTCAAACTTTTCAATAATCCAAACTTGTTACATACTTGCCTACCGAAATTTCGGCAGCATTTCCCCTATATATATATCATACCCGAGACTTAGCTCGGCTTAATATATCAACACAGCAACCCAGAAACAACATCAATGACAACAACATATATCACAAAATACAAAGTATGGCATAACTAGCCATCTTTCCGACATAACGAAACATCTCTCATTTCAACCTTACACTTCCAAACCAACCCTACCATTTTCATATTCAACACTTATCAAGATCATTACAACATATTTCAGTGGCATATCATACCATTTTCACAAGATATACATAAGATATATGCAATATACAAGTTTCCTACCAAGGGCATATTTCACACACAACTTCAAATCTTTTAGTATAAACATCCATAACATATTCTTACCTTCCAACTTCATCAATGATAACCATAATTCGCATCTTCCTACTTTCACTTCCACATTTACATAATTATAACAAACTTGCATGTTTTCCTACTACAACTTAATAACCATTTTTCCATAACAACAAAAACCATTACTCTTTCATTCACTTCACAATTAACACAATTAACATACTAACAAAATTAATTCACATTTCATAATCAACATAATACCACACGGCCACACCTTACTTTTCCGACTTCCACTAAATTGTTTCAACTTTCAATTCCAATACAAATTCCACCATAACCATAACTAGATTACAACATAAAAATTCAACTCATTATATCCATAAATTAACATACATACACGGCCACTTTCATACAAACACACCCACTTTGCAAACTTCCATATTTTCGTAAACTCTACTCATTTCTACATATCACAACATCAACCAAACCTCATAACATAAGAAAATGAATTGATTCTTACCTTTCCTTCAAGTTCTTCACTTGCTACAAAAATCACTTTCTTGCCAAGATACTTATACCACCTTGTAGAGGACCTTGCACTTAATAGTATTACACCAAAATTACAATTTTTGGGTTCAAGATTGAAGGGCTAGAATTTTTTCTTTTTCTTTTTCTTTCCCTCTTTCTCCTCTCACCCGAAATGCTCCTCTTCTTTCTTTTGTTCTTGGTTTTTCTTGTTTGTTCTTGAATGTTCTAAGGATATGGACAATTATATAATGTCACATGGAAATTTATTAATCCATGGGCTTGGATCCTTGTATGGCCGGTTGGGCCTTCCCTTTTGGGCCTTATTTCTTATTTTTTTTGAGCCCAATTGTTGGCTAAATAATTGTAATTCATGGAGCAAATTTCTAAAATTCCAATTTTTTGCCCTTGGCCTCCTTTCGTAATTCCACACCAACGTATTCATAGCCGACACATTCATCCCAAGTAAGGTCCAAGTAGGGTCCAAATATGGCCTTATTCATTACAAGTCAAATTATTTCGAATTTTTGAATAAACAAAAATGCCGGATGTAACAACTACTACACGTTCTTGTACACTAGATGAGGAGTTGATTTGAGGAAGAAAACCGATTTTTTTTTGTGGTGGAGGAGCTGCCATAGCCGTGGCTCTCTTTCTCTAGTTGGAGAAGATGAGAGCTTCTCTCTCTTGTTCAATTTGTGGCATTGGGAAAAATGAGTTGGCATGCAACTTTTGGTCAACAAAGTTGGATATTTTTCTGCCCAAGGGGTCTTGCACGTTCCCCCAACTGAGCATGGGCAAAAATCTGATTTTTGCCTTGTGTTTGTGGGGCCCACACGGCCACAATTGAAAAATTGTGAACATTTAAGTCTTAATCCCCGCTCATCCAACTTGCATCGTCCATATCTCATTACCCCGATATCGTTTTGACAAGCGGTTTACTTCATTGAAAACTAGACTCGATGAACTTCGTTTTAGGCTTTTGAAACAGCTTAAAACTCCTCATATACTAGGAGATATGCCTCCTACAGTATAGACTAAAATCGGGTCCGAGATTTTATTGAAGTTGTTCCGATTCATTTCGTTTAACTTCTAATCCTCTTCCAACCTCATGTAACCTCTTATGCATACATATACACACTTGTATACATCAATAAATATCCATATACACATCTCGAAAGGCCCAGAGAATCACAATAACCTTAAACATAATTAGAGAACTCACACAGCTTCGACGAAACTCCAATCGCAAAAGTATGTTCATATATTTTGTCCATCTTCTATATCATTACTAATAATCTCAAATACTTTAAAAGGTCACTCGCATTACCTCATATACATACTCATAACGCGATTTCAAATCCTTTAGGTTACCATGTCACCTCGAGATACTTAAGACAACCATATATATAACGATATTCTTACTAACTCGATTAACTTTCCTTGAACCTTATTAACTCATTCTTTCTTGTTTTAATACAGTAGCACGGATTATTATGGAGTGTAACACAACATATCCATTTTAGAAGCTTAGGTTGCCTGTAGGCCATGGGCCGATTAACTTAGTTCTGTCAACTCCGAACCAACCGATTGGTGACTTGTACTTCTTGCTATACAAAGCCTCGTAGGGTACCATCTCGGTTGTCTTTTTTATATTTGTTGACCTCTCCAGGTACCTTCCACATTTTCTCCCTATATCTGCTTCATATTACACCCGTTGTCAATTTATTTCTACGTCCTTTCGTAACCTTCACGATATGCCAAAATACTCCGAACTCTGGCCCTGAGTTAATAAGTCCCCTTTTATGGAGCTTGAATCGTCATAGTTCATTTTAAGTCTAGCATGTTTTCCCCCCCTTTATTAAGAGGGTCTATACACGCCTATGCCCTTTAAGTAACCATCGCCTTCCGCGATCTTCTTACAATTGTAGTTCCTTCATTGCGGAGTCTGTCACATCTATCTCCTTGCTAACTATGTTCCCGTATCTAATCGGAATACTTATAAGGGCATCCATTTCCAATGCTTACTTTCTCCATTTTGACCTACCTCTGTCCTTCATGTCTAATAGTGTCATTACCCTTTTGGTGCGTATCTGTTTCCAGTTACTTTCTTCCTAAATAATCTTCTTTTCCTTCGATCAAATCGTCAATATCCTTCCACAATAGAGGATTCGGCCAAGTTGTCCTTTCCTTCATGCCCGTTCCTTATCCTACATCCTATTTTCTTTATAGTTGAACCTTTCGATCTCCTCATGAATCTCTCATTCCACATCCTGGGTTTTCTGGTCAACTGCTCATTGTCCTGGTCCTTCCTTTGATATTACTGATACCTCGAAGCTCCTTACTCTCTACGTACTCACTTTCTTTCTATTCCCGAATATCACCGTATTAGGACTTTCCATCCTTAACTAGTGGTAGATCCAGTATCAGTTTTACCCTGTAACATCTGTACTTATGTCTTTCACTCTGTCTCTTGAATTCCGTTCGGTTAGTGTCCTCTATATATCGCAACGCTGGTTGCTGGGATTCACCTATCGATCGATACAGTCACAAATGAGATGTCATGTGCATATATATATATATATATATATATATATATATATATAGGGATATTCAATTTGGTAGTCTTGGTAGTCTTCAGAAGAAGCTAATTTATAGTCATAATCTGACATAAGCTTGCCAATATTTGTAAATCGTGAAATACATTGTATCGTTGCTTGACCGTAGTTACCCTTATATCCATGCTTGTCACACTCAGAACCATGCCTGGACATAACACGGTACTCTGTTCCTAACTACATGTGACCGAGCGAACCACATGGCTCGTTGAATCAACAATGGATATAGGCTAATACGGAATATCATATGTAAACATGTTGAACTAATGAGATGTCTAACTAAATAATCATAAATGCAGATAAGTCTGAAGTGTGAAAACGTAGCCAACATGGCTAACATAAAAGCTTGCTAAACACTGCATGACTATTGTTCTAGTCTATGAAGCCTCTAATGAATAACGAAGTACTGATTGTTTACCCGGACAAGGCCCCCAACATACTTGACTGTCTAAATTATTGAAAGACTATAAATAAGATAATTCACCAAAAGAAACTGGGGCTCACCACATAGCTGATACGAGAATCCTAGCAAGCAGATCAATCGTCCTATAAGTTAGTACCTGCATCGTGAAATTCAGCCCCTGAGCAAAAAGGGACGTAAGGACATTTGAATTGTACTTGTATGTAAAACCAACCGAAAGGAATAATAGTTGTGGGGTGCTCGGGGAAAGGGTTGCCCAAATCAATAAACATGTAACATACTGAAACTAAAACATATTGTTAGCTGAACTGAACAAGAGAAGTATAGTCATAAGTACACCCAGTTATGAATGTGAAATCACATGTTTTAAATGAGTTAATAACCTGTGGCCTCAGGCCCAATATAAATGCACAAGTCTATGGCCCCGGGCCTAAGGATACATATACATAAACTTTGTCCTTGGGCCTAAATACAGGTGTTCAACATTCAACAATTTATATTAAGGAACTGAGAATAATAATGTAATGCATCACACTGGAATACTGAACATTACTATGCGGAGACATGTATTCATGAACTAATTATGGAGTTTAAAGCATTAATTGTTCATAAGCATACTTAGTTTTCATGACTGAGACATGTGGGATATCAAACATGAGTCTATATTGATTATGTACTAAGTTCACAACGTTGGGAATGACAATCATGCTTTCAAAATGAGAGAGATAATCCTGTTATAAAGTTTCTATTTACTATCTCCACTCAAGAATGTGTGTATTTTGTGGGCAACACTGGGCTTTCTGTTGCTCGACTTTCACTTGCTGATAATTTGGACAATTGGCCACAAAGTCTGCGACGTTCTTTTTCATGTCGTTCCACCAATAAATCTCCTTGAGATCATGATACATCTTTGGGGAACCTGGGTGGATAGAATACCTGAAATTATGGGCTTCTAACATGATCCTCCCTCTCTAAGTCCATCTATGTTTGGAACACACAATCCGTCTTGGTACCTCAAAGTACCATCATCTCCGCCTTGTTCAAAAGCTATCGTCTTATACTTACAAATTCTTCTCTTTTATTGGGATCCAATTAACTTTCCTTATTTTGTATGTTTTTTTTTTGTGCTCTAAAATACTGACTACTCATTTCTTAGACTCACTTCCGGGCAAGTCTTCCTCACTGGAAAAAACTGAATTACTTACCTGAACGGGTTGCTAATTATTCATAACTGACATACTCTGTTAGTCATAGTGAAACCCCTTTATGATAACTCTTAAACACTCTTTTCATATAGCTTGCTATCTTATTGATCAAATGATTTCTTCTTTTACTAATTTCTATATCTGGAATTTAACTTAAACCCTATGGATCCTAACACACATTCAGATTGTATTCAAACTGTTACCCATTTCACTAGTGTTATCCTGACTATAAGAATTAATCATACCTCTACTAGCTCTACTGAAATTGCTAAGCCACTGTATTTGCTCAAGACTTACTTACTATTCTTCAACTAACTGTCACGACCCAACCAAAGGCTAATGACGGGCACCCGGAGCTAACCTACCGCGTACCTCAAAACGTACATCTCATAGTAATATCTGAGTGGGCCATGAAGCTAACTCATATATATAATAACTGGAAGGGACACGTGCCTGAAAGATATATATATATGTACATCATCAAATTGTGTCCACATATACGAGCCGACATGGCTTTCAAATGATATAACAAAATATGGACCGAAAGGTTACAGAACAACAAACTGTACATACCTATCCACGAGCCTTTAGAAGGAGTACGTAACATACTAAGGATGGGAAAGGACCTCGCCATGCCCATATATATATGTATACAAACACAAAATAATCATAGCACGCTGAATTGCAACTCCGGAACAAGTGCAGTACTCATGTGCCCACACTGAGATGGCAGCCTAAGAATCTATACCGTCTCCCTATCTACCTGCAGGCATGAATGTAATGTCTACAAACAAACGAATGTCAGTATGGACAAAGTTGTCACGACCCAACCGGAGGGCCGCGACGGGCACCCGGTGCTAACCCACCCGGGCACCTCTTATCATACTTTCACATTTACATCTAGGTGAGCCACATAGCTAATTCATATTCCCATCCATTATTCATACTAATTCCATTGGGCAACAATACATATATATATCTATAACCATTAATAACAATGCCCATATCAATGTACATAAGCCGACGAGACTAACAAAATGATATACACAAGACTAGCCAACAAGGCCAAAAACATCTAACCATATACACACGTCTACGAGCCTCTAAGGAGAGTATGTCATATCATATAAGCGGGACAGGACCCCGTTATGCCCATAAATATGTACACAAAAGAATAAATACCAAAAGATATAGCTCCGAATGAAATGGAGCTTCGCTATGTAGTCCCTGAGTAATAAAGCTGGATCAAGCCTGTCTCCCTGGCCACCTGCGGGCATGACGCAGCTTCCACAAACAAAAGGACGTTAGTACAAAGAATGTACTGAGTATGTAAAGCATGGTCAACATCATTATGAAAGCATAATAGACAACATAAGAAATATCATATGATGGGAGATAGTAGTATCATCGTCACGAACACTTACTTGCTTTTCATAGGGACTTTCTATTTATAATGCGTGATTGTGTACATATATCCGTATATGTTTCCGTACTCATTTACATTTCATATCCATTTTCGCATTCATATACATATTCATATTCATATACATATCATTTACACATTTACATAGCATAACCGACCATGAAGGTTCGGTGTTTCACATACCTGGCCCTACCAAGACTCAGTGTCATACATACCTGGCCCTACTAAGGCTCAGGGTTATTCGTCCCCAACTGCAGTGGTGCGCGCGCAATATATATATATTCTACCCGGCCATATAAGCTCGGGGTTTCATAATAGCCATACATAGGGACATATACATAAAAGCCCATAAGCATCTTTAGCATCATTACTATCGTCGTTCATTACATCTATCCCTAGAGGATAACTCATCATAGGAGGAATTTAGTACAATCGTAACATATCGAGAATCATGAGCTTAGTAGCTCTTAAAGATAGAATAATTTGGAGGACATCATAGGCTTATAGAAGATTACATATTTGGACAAGGAACCATGCCTTATGAAAGATGGGTTAGCGTTACATACCTTTCCGTTCAACTATTCTATCACTTGCACGTTCTCCTTCAATGCTCACGTTTCTACCTTCATTAGAATTATACTATCATTAGAAAATCGATAGCTTAGCATACATGACTAAAGCTAGAGAAAATTGGACAGCATCTCCTTTATTTATACGACTTCGTCCATATCATATATCAGCTCCCAAACATCAATAATAACATTCACAACATCATAACAATGGTCTTTATTCACCTACATTATCCTTACTTCGCAATTCAATTCCAATCATCCATATCCATGGTCATAGCACACTATTATATTCGCACATATACAATGTTTATCCCATGTTCTCAATATCATTTATAACATGATTATAATCATAACACATCAAGAGTCATTACTCAACCCAAGCTACTACTCACAAACATCACTATTCTCACATGCAAGACCCATTTTCTATATTCTTCTACAATCCAAGTCTTTCAATGCCTCAATACCTTAAAAAACATGGAAATACCATAAAACTTACCTTATATGGTGTAGGAATGAACCTCGAGTGGAAATACTTAACTTGAACCAAAACCCTAGTTCACCTCCAATGAAATCTTTTGTGGTCCTCTAACCCTTGGAAGCTTTCTAACACATAAACACTTGATTCTAGTCTTTTGATCTTTGTGTTCTCTTGAACTTGAGTGGAATGTGCTTAGAGAAGGGTTTTGAGCTCTCAATACTTGTAGAAGATGAAAAATGAAGTAAAAGAACCCAAGGCATCTATTTATACAAAAACTAAAAATCAGCCCGTCGGGTACTATACAGACACTTATACGGTCCGTATAGTATTGTACGGTCCGTATAAGTGGATGTGGTTCACCAACCAGAAAATCATCTCCCTGCTGGGAGTTATACGGACCCCTTATATGGACCGTATAAAGTTATACGGACTGTATAAGTGGTCGTATAACTTCCCTTCTCTGAAATGGATTTCGTCGTTTCGTTCGATCTTCAATCCTTATGGAACCTTCTTGACCCTTGTTTAGCACCTCACTATCAATCTAAGGGACGTTATAACTCTTCATAAAAAAATCATTAAATCGTCATTAACTTGTGACTCGTAAATCCTTTCCGATACATATCGTATGCCTTTCCTCCTCTTGGCAAACATTCTCCTCTTACCTCGAATGTCTTTGAAATCTTAATTTAGGGTCATCAAATGTCATTCCTTACTTATTGAAATATCGTATACTTCTTTAGTATATTCCCTGCGCATCAACGGAAAATTTTCCGAGGTGTAAAAAAAGTACTGAGTATTTAAGGCATAAGAGTAACACAGGAAGGACATATAGATAACGCATGTCAAGCCTTTGTGGCATCCCATCGTATCGTATCGTATCATATCATATCATATCATATTGTATCGGCCTCTGTGGGCATCATCATCGTTGTCGTTGACGTATCATCATATGACAAGCTGATCAGGTGGTAGTGCGTATATAATGCCATCACCTTTCATACACCCTATACATCTATATATAATACATAACATACACGCATATAGCGCCTGGGGCGTCATAGGTCTATATATGCATATGTATGCATGTATTTCTGCATGTCTGTAAGTATGTATGTATATATATGTGTGTGTGTATATATATACATACATATATGCAATGCAATGCAATTCAAGACATGATAAGAGGACAAGTAACTCTAAACATTATACTGAATTTGAAGGAAAACTTTCTGATGATGCACTGTGTAACATGAATCAAATAAGTCATCCCTAACTCTAAAAGTAGAACCATTATGGATTAACGTTAAGTTCGGTTCACAAGGATCATGCCATAAGAAAGAAAGGGATAGCCTTACATACCTCGGCGTCTCCTTGATACTCAATGCCTATCCTCCTGAGTTTGTAAATCTACATTCAAGATGATTCATACTAAGGTTAAGTCGTTGAAACACTTATAAGGTCAAACTAAACTAATAAATGAGCTAACAAAAATTGGGCAGCATTTGCTTTATATCTTCTACTTCCACCAATCTTCTAAACAATATCCAACATCAATAAAATTGTCAAAAATTCCATAGTCAAGAGATTATATTCAAATTACACTCAAATCAATTCAAAACTTCCTTTCAAAATCCATTCATAGTCAACGATTACAACACAATACTTTATGACCTTCCCTGCTATGATTCCCTTCACCTTTATCACTTACTAACCTCCACATCAACTCAATATAGGTAATAAAGGGAAGAAAATGCCTTATTCTTGAAGAATTCAACTCACACAATCTTTCTTTAAAACCAAACCCACCACAACTTCAACTAAAAGCAAGAACAATCATCTTCCATGAACTAGCTTACGGTTTTAAAGCTTTATCTTCACCCGAATTAGCTTAAGATCTTTATGGAGGATTTAGGGTGGTTGAGAGAGCTTGGAGGGTCTAGAATAATCTGGTTTTGGGTGAAAATATGACCCCAAGTTGTGGCCTCTGTTTATTAATAACAAAGAGAAAATTTCCATCGCCTCAACTTCGATGGTCAACTCAACTGTCAACTCGACGAACCTTCGATCTACTCGACGACCGTCTAGTAATGGCATCGAATTACCTGATCAGAGCTGACTCTGTGATGGTGGTTTGACGGTGGGGATTGACGGGCCGCGGCCTTCTACAGTTCGTCAAGATGGGCATCGAGCTGCCCAATTATCACACTCTTTTCCTTTGATTTGTTCAACCTCAAATCTTTCCGATACTTGATGGACATAACTTAAAATCTCATATACATAAAATAAACTTGTAGGATCTCTTATGACCTTGGAAAAAACTTCATCCTCTATGTGTGAATCGATTAACTTACGGCTAAACTCAACATATAAAGTGCAGGGTGTAACATTTTCCCCGCCTTAGGAGCATTCATCCTTGAATATTAGACTCTTAGGGGTCTTATAATAATTTTGGCAGATTCTCCCCAGTAATTGTACTGCTACCATACTATCACAAGAACCTAAAATATACAACGCCTCACAGGGCCACAACAAACAATAACAATAATGGCCTCACATGACAAAAAATCAGAAAAATAAAACATTACGCACCTGAAGACAATGGTGTCTATGTCTGAACCTCCCCTGGGAGTGCAAACAAGTGCAGATACCTGGACCTCATATATTTTTGAGCTTCCCAAGTCATTTCCTCAACATTATTGTTCCAGAAAGGACCTTAACTGATGCTACATCTTTATTCCTCAATCTTCGAACTTGTTTGTCTAGAATGGCAATGGGAACCTCTTCATATGATAATTGCTTGGTAACGTGAACATCATCTACAGGTGAGACTCTAGAAGGGTCTCCAATACACTTACGAAGCATGGATACATAAATACTAGATAGACTGATTCTAGCTCTAGAGGTAGATCTAACTTATAGGCCACTTGGCCCACTCTACGCACAATCCTGTAAGGTCCAATGTACCAAGGACTAAGCTTACTCTTCTTGCAAAATCACATGGTGCCTTTCATAGGTGGCACCTTTAGGAATACCCAGTCATCAATATGGAATTCTAAGTCTCATTGGCGATTATTTGCATAAGATTTTGGATGAGTCTGCGCTGTCAATAATGTATCCTGAATAAGCTTGACCTTTTCCACTGCTTGTTGGATCAAGTCTAGCCCTACTAACTTAGTCTCCCCCACCTCGAACCATCTAATTGGTGATCTACACTTCTGCCCAAATAGAGCCTTATGCGGGGCTATCTAGATACTGGAATGGTAACTATTATTATATGCAAACTCAATAAGCAACAAATGATCATCCCAGCTACCTGTGAAGTCTAACACACACGCCCTTAACATATTTTCGAGAGTCTGAATAGTACACTGAGCCTATCCGTTTGTCTGGGGGTGAAATGGTGTGCTAAGACTTACCTAAGTCCCTAAACCCTTCTGCAAGACCTATAAAACTTAACTGTAAAATGCGCACCCCTGTCAGAGATGATGGATACCGGAACACCATGAAGTTGGACTATCTCCTTAATATCAAGCTTTGCATACTCCTCGGCTGAGTAACTAGTCCTGACTGGTAGAAAATGAGCTGATTTAGTGAGTCTATCAACAATTACCCATATGGAATCAAACTTACGCTGGGAACGAGGTAAGCCTGTAATGACATCCATATCAATTGCCTCGCATTTCCACATTGGAATTTCAATAGCTTGCAATAACTCACCAGGTCTGCTACGTCTTTCTTCATTCTATCACACTAATAGATTTCCTTAATATCATGATACAGCTTCGTCTTCCCCGGATGAATAGAATAACGAGAACAATGAGTCTCCTTCATAATCTGACCATGTAATCCCGCAACATCAGAAACACACAGTCTGCCTCGATATAAGAGAACTCCGTCTGTAGAAATCTCGAATGGTGACTTTTTCTTCTAAGGAGATGTCTCTCTGTAATGAACTAACATGGGGTCCTTGGACTGGCACTCCTTCACCTCAGCTACTAAAGATGGAACTAGTGCATCATGAATAGTAATTCCCGTATTGCCCGACTCCAATAATAAAATTCCTAGACTAGCTAACTCCTGAAGCTTATGAAAAATCTCCTTATTCTCTGGATGGGCATCACGTAAACTACCCGTGGCTCTTAGACTAAGGGCATCGACTACCACATTCGCCTTTCCAGGATGATACAAGATACTAATATCATAATCTTTTAATAACTTTAACCATCACCTCTGCCACAAATTCAACTCTTTCTGCTTGAAGATATATTGGAGACTCTTATAGTTGCATAAATATCCACATGAACACCGTACAAGTAATGCCTCCACCTTTTCAATGCATGAATCACCGCAGCTAACTTTAGATCATGTGTTGGATAGTTCTTCTCATGCTTCCTCAACTGCCTTGAAGTGTAAGCAATAACTTTACCGTGCTGCATTAACATACAACCTAGCCCAATACTTGAGGCATCACAATAAATAATATAGCCCTCCAATCCATCTGGAAGTGTCAGAACCGGGGCCACATTCAATCTGTTCTTCAACTAATGAAAACTTTGCTCACAAGCATCCGTTCACTAGAACTTAGCTTATTTCTGAGTTAAGTTCGTCAGTGGTGCAGAAATAGAAGAAAAACCTTCTACAAATATCCTGCAATATTCTGCCAAACCAAGAAAACCACGAACCTCCGTGGGTGTTGTGGTTCTCGGCCAGGTCTTCACAACTTCAATCTTCTGTGTATCCACCCGAATACCATCAGTAGAAATAATGTGCCCCAGAAAAGTCACAGAATTCAACCAGAACTCACATTTAGAGAACTTTGCAAACAGCTCCCGAGCTTGAAGAACTTTAAGGACAGCACCTAAATGATCTACATGCTCTGCCGCTGACCAAGAGTATACTAGAATATCATCGATAAATACAATCACAAACAGATCAAGAAAAGGCCTGAATGCACTGTTCATTAAGTCCATGAATACTGCCGGTGCATTAGTCAACCCAAACGATATTACCTGAAACTCGAAATGACCATATCTAGTTCTGAAGGCTGTGTTCGGAATATCCTTCTCTCTGACCCTCACTTGGTGATACCCTAATCTCAAATCTATCTCTGAGAACCATTTAGCACCCTACAATTGATCAAACAAATCAGCAATCCTAGAGAGTGGATAATTATTCTTTATCGTTACCTTATTCAGTTATCTGTAGTCGATGCACATCTGTAACAAGTCATTCTTCTTTCTTTCAAACAACACAGGCGCTCCCCACGACGATGAACTAGGCCTGATAAAGTCTTTTTCAAGAAAATCCTTTAGTTGCTCCTTCAACTGCCTCAATTCTGCAGGTGACATTTTATAAGAAGGAATCGATATTGGCTTAGTATCTAATAACACAGCAATGGCAAAACCAATATCTCATTCTGGTGAAGGCTTGGAAGCTCAACCCGGAATACATCTGGAAATTCATTTACTACTGGAACAGTCTGAAGAGTCAGCAGCTTGGTTTCTATATCTTGAAACCGTACTTGATGATAAATGAAACCCTTAGAAATCATCTTCCTTTCCTTGAGATAGGACATAAACCTACCTTTTGGTGATGCTATATTGCCCTTCCACTCTAGAACTGGCTTTCCTGAAAACTGAAATCGAACTATCTTCATTCTGCAATAAACAATAGCATAACAAGAGACCAACCAATCCATGCCCATAATAACATCAAAATCTATCAAATATGCCATGGTATCACGGTCACGGACTATAACCACACTACTCTTATATATCTGTCTAGCTATCAGTGGGTCAACAACGACTGTAGATAACTCAAAAGGTTTGATTGACTCGGGTTTCACCCTAAGCTGACCAGCAATAAAAGGAGTAACATACGACAATTTAGAGCACAGATCAATCAATGCATATACAGCATAAGAAGATACATATAATGTACCTGTAACCATATTAGGCAAAAACCCAAGATCCTGTCGACCCACCAATGCATAGATGCGGTTTTGAGGCCCGCTCAAACTGGACATTCCATCTCTGCCTCTACCACGACCGGCTGATGTCTGAGGACTCTGCCCAGAAGGGTGTATAGATGTTGAAGATCTCGTTGTAGACCCTGTCGGATGAGCTGTACTTCCACCAACTGTCATAGGGCAATCTTGCATAATGTGGCCTGGACAACTATAAGTATAACAAACATTTAAACCCAAACAGCACTGCCCAACATGTAACTTACCGCACTGGGTGCATCGCGGTAAAGATGGCCTTATCTAACTGGAACCACTCCTGATCTGGGAACTGAAAGCCCTGGAACTCTGAGATGGCTCAAAATGAGTGGGTCTATCAAACCTAGGTCATAGAAACTGTGGAGGCGCACTAGCTGCTGAATAGGTTAAGCGCCTGGAGACCTGTTGCCTCGGACCACCTCTGGACTCACTAGCAAATCTCGAAGATCTGGCCCTCTTACTCTGACCCCTATTATACTCACACTCAACCCTCTGTTGCTGCTGACGCTCCTCAAGATTCTGAGCATGAGCCTGAATACGAGAAATATCCATACCTATTTGAAGTGGGGCCGTTAAGCAATCATCAATCAAATGGGGTCCCAATTCACTCACAAATCAATAAACACGATCTCCCATATCAGCTACCATAACTTGAGCATACCTACCAAATGAATTAAAATGAAGGCTCTACTCCCGAACACTCATGTTTCCCTGTCTAAGGCTTAAGAACCTCTTATCTTGGGTCATCAATTTTCGGGCGGCAAATAATGTCGAAGGTAAGCATTTACGAACTCCTGCCACATGGGTGAAGGTGCATTAACCCTCCTAGAAGACATCAAGTTATCATACCAATGAACAGCCAGATCCCGTAATCTGTAAAAAGCCAACTCTACCGACTCAGTATCTGAAGCATGCATCACCCGTAACGTCTTCAGTATCCTATCTATAAAGTTCTGCGGGTCCTCATCTGGCTTCGACCCAAATAATTTTGGAGGGTCTAAATTAATATAATCTTAAAGTCTAGCACTGATAGCCCTATCACCATAACCTGTACCCTGACACTAGGCTTGAGTAGCTGCTAACTAGGTCAACAACTGAATTGCATGTTACATCTCCTGACCTAAGGCATCTGGTGGAGGAACTGGGGGTGTTGGAGCTGGAGCTGGGGCTGGAGCTCCTTTGAAGTGGGCGGAGTATGGGAGGAATGAGATGGAACCTCATCTGGTACTCGCCCTCTTCAACATCTAGAGGTGGTACCAATCCAATCCTCTTACCTGCCACTGACTAGCCCTTCTGGGCGGCTGATGCTTTCCTCGTCACAGGCATCGCTGAAATCACAACATATTGTTAGAAAAAGGGAATCCTTATAACATGGCTCTATCGCATGATCTAAGATTTGAAAGAAAGGTCAATCATTATTTAATGTCCTGCAGCCTCCTGTTTATAAGTGTGGCACACATCACACCCATAAACAAAACTCTACTGGACACGGGTCATAGATAAATCGTAGGACGAACAGCTCTGATACCACTTTTGTCACGACCCAATTAGAAGGCCATGACGGGTACCCGGAGCTAGCCTACTGAGTACCTCAAGATGTATATCTCGTAGTCATATCTAAGTGATCCATGAAGCTAACTCATAAATATCATAACTGGATGGGACACATGTCCAAGATATATATATATATATACACGTACATCATCAAATTGTGCCTATATATACTAGCCGACATGGCTGTCAAATGATATAACAAAAAAATATGGACCGAAAGGTCACTGAAGAACTAACTGTACATATCTGTCTATGAGCCTCTACATAGAGTGCATAACATAATAAGGACGGACAGAACCGCGCCAGGCCCATATATATATACACAAAAGAATCATACCACGCTGAACTACAGCTCTGGAACAACTGGAGTGCTTCGGTACCCACACTAAGATGGCAGCCTAAGAATTTGTACCGTCTCCCTGTCTACCTGCGGGCGTGAGAGCACTGTCCACAAATAAAAGGACATCGGTACGGACAAAGTACTGAGTATGTAAGGCATAAGAGTAAAATAGGAGAGACATAAGAAACAACAAGGTAAGTGAATGCAACCTGTATGTCACGACCCAGCTAGGGGCCGCGACGGGTACCCGGGGCTAACCACCGAGCACCGCTCGTGCCATCACTTATTAAGCTTATTTAGCAATCATTTATCCGATTCATGCTTAATTTATAATAATATCCATTTTCTTTTAGAAACGAAATGCCTTTATACATACAAGCCCTTAGGCTAGCAAAATAATATACATATATATATATATATACACAATGACCATGCCATGAAACCACATGACCCACATCGAGCATCTACGAGCCTCTAAGAGATGACACCTACAACTGTACACAAAAGAATCATCATAGGCACCTCCGGGATAATGGTGGGCTTCCAATCAGCTAGCATCCTCTAAGAATCCGGAGCAAGGTCTCCTCCCTGTCTACCTGTGGGCATGAACACAGCGTCCATAGAAAAATGATGTTAGTACGAATACTGTACTGAGTATGTAAGGCAGGACTAAAATAAACAAACATAACAGAAAGTTCATGAGTCATGGGACAAAGATATAACCCGCACACATGTCATAGGCAATCATATTACTGTCATATTTCACATTTTACACAATCATAGTACACATGTTATCACATCCCATACATCATCACGTACGTTATCGTATACATCATCACATGATAATCTGTATCATTACCCGCGTCCGGGTAACCCTTATATACCGCCCACTAGTGGTGATCATGCCCGGCCCTCTCGGCTCGATGTAAATATCGCAGCCCGCATTAGCGGTGACATGCCCAGCCATATTGGCGTGGTGGAATCATACGCAGCCCGTATTAGCAGTGACATGCTCGGCCATATAGGCACAGGTGGAATCATACGCAGCTCGCATTAGCGGTGACATGCCCGGCCATATAGACACGGTGGAATCTTATCATCACAACATCAATCATAACACGTCATTATTATACACCTCAAGTCATAGCATCATGTTATAATTTCTTAGTGTTCCATGTATCCCCTAGTGTTACAAGTTAGCATTACTTATCATCTTGTTGTCATATCATACAATAGCATTATGAGCATTCATTAGGCTTTAAGACAATCATACTATGTCGGGGTGACGTAAGGTCGTGAACCCCGGATTGTATTATGGACATTTATGAGTTTTATGCCTCGCCTTGAAGGGAAGAAAACGTAAGGCGAGTGTTAATAATAATAACATCATTAGCATTGTAGGAACATCATGCCACAATTTCTTGAGTCTCTAGACTCTAGCTCATTGTCATCACTATCATGCTCATAGGGATTTAATATATAGAAGGACTCTTAAGCTTCATCTTATAGAAGGATTTATGCCTTTTGAAAGAAGAGTTAAGACTCACATACCTTTGTCGTTTAAGCAATTTAGCGTTTGCTTATTCTCCTTCAATGTCACGCCTCTACCTTCAAAAAGAGGATTCGTACGATCGTTAGTTAACCAACTATAAGAACGTACTATTATTTCTAGAGAAAATTGTGCAGCACTTCCTTTGTTTATACTACTTTTCTCGTATTCCATATCAACTCCCAATCACCCACAATAACAATCACAACATAGCAAATCACAATTATCATTCATATACAACGGCCATGATCCACCATTTCTCTTCATTTTTCCCCACATTTATGGTTTTGGGTTCGCTATCGGAATTTCCCATGTATCACACTTATCTCATGGTCTTCAGGTCATTTGTAACATATTCATACTCACAACACACTAACATTCATGATTCAATTCAACTACCACTCACACATGACACTATTCACTCTTGAATGACCCATTTGCTATGTTCTTCTACAATTCAGGTATCTTAACCTTCCAATACCTTAAACAACATAAAATGGTCATGAAACTTACCTTGGATGATGGTTGAACAAGTCTTGAGTGGAGTTTCTCCTCTAGCAACAAAACCCTCTCTCACCTCTTTTGGTTTTCTTTGAGGAGGATGAACTTTACTTGGGTTTCACACTCTTGTTTTCATGAACTTGGTGTGGTTGATCTTGAGTTTCACTTGGATTCCTGTATTGGAAGAGTTTTGGAAGGTTCTTGTTACATCCCGTATTTCATACAATCGGATATTTCAAGATAAGTGCGATAAGTTAAGGGTAAGGCTATATTTTGATCTTGTTTAACACATAAGTTGCTTATGAATATTATTGGTATGGAAATATTAAGAAAGGCTAGGGGTAAAAAGGGAAATTCACAAGGTGGTTCATGGTAATATTGAGGAAAGGTTAGGGATAAAAAGGGAAAACAAAAGGAATAAAATTGGTCTTGAAAACCACATGTGGCCGTGTGGCCTATGTGGACCCCACTCATGGCTTGGCCAATTGCTTCAAGCCATGAGTAGGGCATGTGTATGCTTGGTATTTGTAGGAGCCTTATATATATATATAAATAGATAGATAGATAGATAAATGACCACAAGCAAGACAAGTTCATCTTTTAATTTAGAAGCTTGGAGAAGAGAAAAACTTGAAGAAAAAAAAAAACCATTCGGCCATACCTAGCCGAGTAAGAACCTTGGGAAAAATTGATCAAAAAATTATTTTCTTCTAGCATTTCCACCAATTGGAGGGTCCTTATTAACATGGAGTAGTTTTCGGAGCAAACAAACCACTCATCTCTTGTAACTCACAACCCTAGCCAAGCTTAGAAGCTAAGTGGAAAAAGGTAAGGTTTAATCCTCTTTTTATATGTTATGGATGGTTTGTGTATGTTGTAGTATGTAGAAATGAATGAAATTCATGAAAGTTTGTGTGTTGGGGTTGAGCCGTGTAGGTGTGGTGCTTGGCCGTGTGTGTGTTGTGTTGTGTAGGAATGAGGAACCAATTTTTACTTAGTATTTTGGTTGTTGTTGTTATGGATTCTATGATGAAAATAAAAGTTTAATAATTCTAGATGAAGTTGTAATGGTCGGAGAGTTGTTTTAGAAGCTAATGCGACATTAATACCACTTCTTGTATTTATGGAAATTAATGTTGTTAGCGTGTGAATTGTTGGTGTAGTTCATGAATTTGAAAGAAGGGAATGTGTTGTTATTGCTCTTGTTGCATTTGGAAGGTTTCGGATAGTGTGTGTTGGTTGGGCCGTTTGAAGCGTTGTGCGGATTGTTTGAAGTGTTCTTGAATATTGTTTGAATGGTTTTGGATTAATACTTGAATATGTGAGCCATTATGAATTGAGCATGAATGAAATGCCGTCAAATTGTGTAGAAATGGTTACCAACATTAGAATGCGTTCTGAATTAATCGTTGAAGTTGGAACTATGGTTGTTGGTATTGTTGTTGATGAATTGGCCGAGTTAGATTCTCGGGGGTGGTTGTATTTACAGGGGAAATGTTGCCAAAATTTCTGTAAACGAAGTGTTAGTTTAGAATCAGACTCTTAAGTGTCTATAGCTAATGTTTGGTATCTACTATATTGTTGTAGATCTTGCGAAAGCCGGGACTTAAGTTCAGATTAGCTTAGGAAGCGGGCAAGGTATGTAAGGCTTACCCTTTCTTTCTTTTGGAATGATCCTTGTGAAACAAACAGACAAAGTATATGTATGATTTCAAAGAACTCCTATTCTTAGAACCACTAGAATGACTAATGTTCTTGACTTCCGGAAACTGTTTGCTATGTCTTAATACATGTGTATGGTTCTAAAAGTTCAATTTTGATTTGATCCAAGGTGATATTCAAAAGGTACTTGATATGACTATTTCTTTGATTTTCCAAAGATAGCTTCTGAAACGTTCAAAGAAGTTTCTGTAAGGGATATCGTCCATAACTTTCTCATACTAACTCGGATTGACTCGAAACGTGTTTATGATCCTCAAGTGTCGATTTATGTACTTATCCATCGAGTCTTAAAATTGTTTTATATGCATATAGTTTATCACTACTCTGCTCGTGCATCTCTCAATGTATCTTCCACTGAGTCCCGGGCCAGGATACGTTCTCGTGCACACTCCTCTGGATTGTTCACCGAGTCCCTCAATAGAGGGCCAAGATAAGTTATATGTATATGTATATGATGATATGACGTTATGATGATACGGGGATGGCGGCCAGGATGGAATATGATGACCCCATTCACCGAGTCCCTCATTAGAGGGCCGGGATACGTTATGCATATAGATGATATATGATATTGACATGCATGGCTATATTCACCGAGCCCCTCACTAGAAGGCCGGGACACGATATATATATATATATATATATATATATATATATATATATATATATATATATATATATGTACGATATATGATGTTGATACGCATGACTTCCATTTCATAAGGCAAGTGTATTGATGTTTTTAACAGTCATACTTGTTCTGATAAATTCTATTTACTTATGATCCTCTTTACTGTGTTCCATGCCTTACATACTCAGTACATATTTCGTACTGACCCCCTCTTCTTCGGGGGCTGCGTTCATGCCCGCAGGTACAAACGCTCACGTGGGTGACCCACCAGCTTAGGACATCTATCCTGCTACTTTGGAGTGCTCCCTTGTTCCGGAGCCCATACTTTTGGTACAGATCCTTTTATTGTACATACATATATATATGACTATTTCAGGGTACGGTGGGGCCCTGTCCTGCCATATGACACTGTTGTTACACTTAGAGGCCTGTAGACATGTTTGTGGGTCATGGGTCGTACTTGTTCTGTATGTTAATATGGTTCACGTTTGGCACTTCTCTGCATTACGATAACCTAACCGGTTTGTGTGCGATATTATAAGTAACGATTTTAATGCTATATTGTCCTGTATGTATGAAAGTCCTTAATATGCCAGACGCAAGTAAACTTTGGGTCAGTAAATACGTACGAGTGTCCATCTCAGGCACTAGTCACGGCCTACGAGGTTGGGTCGTGACAGTTCTAGAGAGATGTTGGGTCGTGGAGAGAGAAGATGAAATAAAATAAAATGAACTTGGGTCCTTATTTAACAATTGAAATCTATCCCGACATCATTATACGGTCCATTATACGATCCGTATAAATTTATACGGTCCGTATAATTGACCGTAAAACTGCTCCAATGACCACCCTTTTTCTGTGTCAACTTGACGGTACATTATACGGGCCGTATAATTTTATACGGTCCGTATAATTGACCGTAAAATCATCCCTTCAGCAACCTCATTCTGCCTCATTCTGTGACTCTTTTACGGTTCATTATACGGCCGTATAATGTTATACGGTCCGTATAATTGACCGTATAACCCATCAGTTTACTGAGTCATATTCTCGTCATTTCGTTTGATCTCCGATCCTTATGGAACTTTCTTAACAATTATTTAGTACCTCAATACCAGTCTAAAGGACATTGTCCCTCGTCAAAACACCATATACGTCATACCCTTCATTGCTCTAATCACTGTACGCTAGCGAGGGAAATTTCCAAGGTGTAACATTCTCCCCCCCTTTGGAACATTCGTCCCCGAATGTTAAACACTCGGGATTCTAGAAAATTTTTGCTAGAGTTTCCCCTGTAATTTGGCACTACCAACCTATCACAACAACTCATAATATCATTGCCTCACGGGGCTACATTACAATATCAACATATCTACGGCCACACACGACCCAAAGAGTAAAATAAAGCATACATACCTTATACCGTTGACGTCTCAGCTTGGATCTCCCCTGGGGGTTGGAAAAAATGGGGGCACTCGGATCTCATTTTCTCTTCCGCCTCCCAAGTCATTTTTTCCCGATTGTTGTTCCTCCATACAACTTTGACTGAAGCTACCTCTTTATTTCGAAGCTTTCGCACTTGCCTATGCAAGATGGCACTAGGCACCTCTTCATAAGTTAGCCTTTCTGTTATCTGCACATCGTCTATCGGGACAATCTTTGTGGGATCTCCAACACACTTGCGGAGCATCGAAACATGAAAGACTGGATGGACTGATTCAAGCTCCGAAGGCAATTCCAATTCATATGCTACCTGTCCCACCTTGCGAATGACTTTGTAGGGTCCGATGTACCTAGGACTTAGCTTCCCCTTCTTCCCAAATCTCATTATCCCTTTCATTGGTGACACTTTCAAAAATACCCAATCGCCAGTTTGAAATTCCAAGTCTCGCCGGCGGTTATCCGCGTAAGACTTTTTGCGACTTTGGGCTGTCAACAGTCGATCTCGGATCACCTTGATATTTTCTACTGCTTGTTGGATCAATTCAGGGCCCACTAATTGTGCTTCTCCTATTTCGAACCATCCGATTGGAGATCCACATTTCCTTCCATATAACGGTTCATACAGAGCCATTTGTATACTAGAATGGTAGCTGTTGTTATATGCAAACTCAATTAATGGCAAATTATCATCCCAACTACCATATAAATCCAACACACACGCCCGTAGCATATCTTCTAAGGTTTGAATGGTACGCTCAGCCTACCCGTCAGTTTATGGATGAAATGCCGTGCTAAACTTCACTTGTGTGCCCAAACCTTCTTGAAAAGACTTCCAAAACATAGTTGTAAACTGTGCTCCCCTATCCTTGATAATGGACAATGGAATACCATGGAGTCACACAATTTCCTTGAGATACAGCCTTGCATAGTCTTCTGTTGAGTACGTGGTTCTAACTGGAAGAAAATGGGTTGCTTTTGTCAATCTATCCATGATCGCCCATATAGAATCATATCTACCACGGGAACGAGGTAATCCCACGATGAAATCCATGTTAATCACTTCCCATTTCCAAGTGGGTATTTCTATCGCTTGCAATAAGCCTCCTGGCTTTTGATGTTCTGTTTTTACTTGTTGGCAATTTGGACATTGTGCTGCAAATTCTGCTATGTCTCTCTTCATGCCATCCCACCAATACTGTTATATCCCGCATTTTTTACATTCGGATAATTCAAGATAATTGCGGGAAGTTAAGAGCAAGGCTATATTTTTGATCTTGTTTAACACAAAAGTTGTTTATGAAATTTTTTGATGCGGAAATATTAAGAAAGGCTAGGGGCAAAAAGGGAAATTCACAAGATGGCTCATGGAAATATTGAGGAAGGCTAAGGGAAAATTCGGAATTAGGAAAATAATTTTTCATGAATCACACAACAAAAGAAAATGGGCTTGAGACAAAAAGGGCCAAGTGTGGCCGTCCAAGGTGGAATGAGCCAAGGCCCACATGAAAGCTTAATAAGCATTAAAATATGACCCAATTGATCATTTGTCATCTTCAACTCAAGAAAATTCAAGAAACTTTGAGAGAAAAAAAAAGAAAGAGGCCATATTCGGCCAAGGTGAGCAAAAATTGGAGCCCCCAAATATTGATCAAAAAAATTATTTCTTCTAGCCATTCAACCAATTGGAAGGCCATATTTAACGTGGGATAATTGTTGGAGCAAGTAAAACATTTATTCTTGCAAGCTACAAATTCTAGCCAAGTGATAAGTTAAGGGGAAAAGGTAAGATTTAATCTTCTTTTTATATGTTATGGATGGTTGTGTATGTTGTAGTATGTACAAATGGGTGAAATTCATGAAAATATGGATGTTGTGTTGTGGTCGTGTATATATAGTGTGTGGCCGTGTATGTGTTGTATTGTGTAGGGATGATGAACCAATTTTATCTAGTATTTTGGTTGTTGTTGTAATGGAATCTATGATGAAAATGAAAGTTTAATGATTCTAGTTGAAGTTGTAGTGGTTGGAGAGTTGTTTTAAAAGCTAATGTGATTTGAATATAGTCTTCTTGCATTTATGGAAAATAATGTTGTTAGTGTGTGAATTGTTGGTGTGGTTCATGAATTTGAAAGAAGGAAATGTGTTGCTAATGTTCTTGCTGAACTTGGAAGGTTTCGGGTAAAGGGGCATGTTGGTTAGATTGTTTAGAATATTGTGCAAATTGTTTGAAGTGTTCTTGAATATTGTTTGAAAGGTTTCGGATTAGTACTTGAATATGTGAGCAATTATGAATTGAACATAAATGAAACGCCGTTGAAGTTTGTAGAAAGAAGTTGCTAATGTTGGAATGCGTTTTGAATTGATTGTTGATACTGTTAGAATAACTGTTGGTATTGTTGTTGATAATTTGGCCGAGTTAAATTCTCGGATTTGTTGTTGATGATTTAGCCGAGTTGGATTCTCGGGGATGGTTGTATTTATAGGGGAAATGCTGCCGAAATTTCTGTAAATAAAGTGTTAGTTTAGAATTGGACTCTTAAGTGTTTATGGCTAATGTTTGGTATGTATGAATATTGTTGTAGATCTTGCGAAGCCAAAGACTTAAGTTCGGATTAGCGTAGAAAGCGGGCAAGGTATGTAAGGCTTACCCTTTCTTTCTTTTGACATGATCCTTATGAAACGAACAAATGACGTATATGTATGATTTCAAAGAAATTCCTATTCTTAGAGCCACTAGAATGGCTAATATTCTTGACTTCCATAAGCTATTTCATATGGTTTTGATGTCCGAAGATCTATTTGATATGTTTCCGAATGGCATTCAAGAGATAATTGATATGACTAATGATAACACGTTTGATTATTCCATTGAGTCTTTGATATATTTTGATACGTACATATGGTTCCAAAAGCTCTATTTGATTTGATCCATAACGATATTCGAAAGGTACCTAACATGATTATTGCTTTGATTTTCCAAAAATGGCTTCTGAAACGTTCGTAGAAGGTTCGGTACTTAAAACGCCCATAGCTTCCTTATACTAAATCGGATTGACCCGAAACTTGTTTCTAAGCCTTCAGATGTCGGTTAGTATACTTGTCCATCGAGTCTTAGAATTGATTTATATGCATATGGTCTCTTACTACTCTGCTCGTGCATACTATCGTTATATCGTTCGCCGAGTCCCGGGCCGGTTATGTCATTGTGCGCACTACGTTATACTCGGCACTAATATATGTATATATGGATCGGGTTGCACGTTCCGCAGCAATATAATATATGTATATATGGATCGGGCTGCACGTTCCGCAGCAATATAATATATGTATATATGGATCGGGCTGCACGTTCCGCAGTAATATATATATGGATCGGGCTGCACGTTCCGCAGCAATATATATATGGATCGGGCTGCACGTTCCGCAGCAATATATATATGGATCGGGCTGCACGTTCCGTAGCAATATATAGATGGATCGGGTTGCACGTTCCGCAGCAATATATTTATGGATCGGGTCGAACGTTCCTCGACACTAATATATTATATTTATGGATCGGGCCGAACGTTCCTCGGCACTAATATATTATTTTTATGGATCGGGCCGTACGTTCCTCGGCACTATTATATTGATATATGGATCGGGCTGTACGTCCCACAGCACTATCAATTATATGCATATATGATGTACGATGTCAGTATACATGATGACTCCATCCACCGCGTCCCTCACTAGAGGGCCGAGATGTGTTATATGTATATGTATATGATGACATATGATGTCGGCACGCATGATCTGTGTTTGGAAAGTAAGTATTTTGGTACTCTGGAGGATTTACTCATTTTCTGTACCTCTTCTGACATATGACATCGGTATGCATGATTTACGTTCGGAAAATAAGGACCTTGGTATTCTGGCTAATGTATTACTTTTTGTACCGTTGTTCCCGTTATGTTTCTGTTTTCTGTATTTCATGCCTTACATACTCAGTACATATTCCGTACTGACCCCCTTTCTTCGGGGGCTGCGTTTCATGTCGCGCAGGTACACCCAGATGAGTAGAAGCCACTATAGAAGATGTTCCAGCAGAGTTGGCGAGCTCCACTTCCTTTCGGAGTGTTGCCGAGTTTGAGTACATATGTTATGATTTCTGATTAATGTTAGAGACTTTGCAGACAGAGTCGTGGGTATAGAAAGTCAGTCTTGTAAGCGGCTCTGTAAGCCGATGTACTAATATGCTTTATGATACAGATTCCATGTGATAACAGATTTTACTTGACTTAAGAACGATAAAGAGAAAGTTTCTTAAAGTCTTTCCTATGTGTTTCATTCTGATTTCATTTAAAAGTCCAAAGAGATTATGTGTGTACTAAGAGTCAGAGGGTTCGCTCGGCCCTAAATAAGGGTCGGGTGCCCATCACACCCTAGTAAGAATAGGGTGTGACAAATACATCATCTTGAGATCATGATACATTTTGGTTGAACCCGGGTGAATAGAATATCGAGAGCAATGTGCTTCTTCTGGAATTCGTCGGCGCAATTCCGCCACATTCGGCACACACAACCTACCTCGGTATCTAAGAATTCCATCACTAGAAACTTCAAACGGAGACTTTTCCTTTCCATGCGACGCGTCTCTATAATGACATAACTGAGGATCTTCATACTGTCGTTCCTTCACTTCCAGATCCAAGGACGAAATTGTGGAATCTTTGATACTAATACCTGCATCACCTGAATCAATTACACGCACTCAAAGATTAGCCAATTGATGAAGTTCTTGAACCATCTCTTTCCTTTTCGGAGGGATTTCACATAAACTGCCCATTGATCGGCGGCTAAGTTCCTCGGCTACTACATTCGCCTTCCCAGGGTGGTATAAAATGTTAACATCAAAATCTTTTAATAATTCTAACCACCGTCTCTGCCGCAGGTTCAACTCCCTTTGCTTGAAAATGTACTGGAGGCTCTTGTGATCTGTATAGATATCAACATGCACACCATACAAATAATGCCTCCACATTTTCATGGCATGAATAACCGCCACCAATTCAAGATCATGCGTCGGATAGTTCTTTTCATGTTTCCGCAATTGTCTCGAATCATATGCAATAACTTTATCATGCTGCGTCAACACGCATCCTAATCCCACACCGGAAGCATCACAATACACAACGTAGCCATCTGGCCCTTCTGGAAGTGTTAAAACTGGAGCTAAGGTCAACCTGTTTTTCAACTCTTGGAAACTACGTTCACAAGCGTCATTCCATTGGAATTTAGCCGACTTCCGGGTTAACTTCGTCAATGGGGCTGAAAAGGATGAAAAGCCCTCTACAAACCTTCTATAATAACCTGCTAAACCCAAAAAACTACGAAATTTTGTAGGCGTCGTAGGCCTTGGCCAAGTCTTCACTGCTTCAATTTTCTGAGTGTCGACTCGAATACCGTCATTGGAAATAACATGGCCTAGAAATGTCATAGAATTCAGCCAAAACTCGCATTTCAAAAATTTTGCATATAGCTCTCGGGCTCGGAGAATGCCAAGAACAATCCTCAAATGATCTGTATGTTCTGATTCTGTGCGAGAGTACACCAGAATATCATCAATAAACACTATCACAAACAAGTCCAAGAGTGGCCTGAACACATTGTTCATTAAATTCATGAACACTGCCGGAGCGTTAGTCAACCCAAACGACATCACTCGAAATTCATAGTGGCCATATCTCGTTCTGAAAGCTGTTTTGGGAATATCCGTTTCTATAACTCTCACTTGATGGTAACCCGACCTCAGATCTATTTTAGAAAACCACTTGGCACCTTGTAGTTGATCGAATAAGTCATCAATCCTTGGGAGACGATATCTGTTCTTTATCGTCACTTTGTTCAGTTGCCTATAATTGATACACATTCGTAGCGAACCGTCTTTCTTCCTCACGAACAGGACCGGTGCTCCTCACGGTGATGAACTGGGCCTAATAAACCCTTTCTCGAGAAAATCCTTCAACTGTGTCTTTAGCTCTTTCAATTCTGCCGGAGCCATTCGATAAGGAGGAATAGAAATAGGCTTGGTATCCGGTAACACATCGATGGAAAAATCAATCTCTCTTTCTGGAGGAAGACCTGGAAGTTAAACTGGAAATACGTCTGGAAACTCATTCACCACCGGAACTGACTAGAAAATTGGTGGCTTTGCCTCGGTATCATGAAATTGAACTAAGTGATAGATATAGCCCTTGGCTATCATCTTCCTTGCCTTGAGGTAGGAAATAAACCTACCTTTCGGAGATGCTGTATTACCCTGCCATTCAAGCACAGGCTCTCCCGGAAATTTGAATCGAACCACTTTTGTGCGACAATCAACATTTGCATAACACGAAGCCATCCAATGCATACCCATGATTACATCGAAATCTACCATTTCTAACTCAATCAAGTCAGCCCTGGTCTGTCGATCGCATATCACAATAACACAATTTTTGTACACTTGTCTTGCTATCACAGGATCACCAACTGGAGTGAGTACCTCAAAGGGTTTAATTGACTCGGGTTTTACCCCGATACAACCAGCAACGTATGGAGTAATATAATAAAATGTAGAACCCGGATCTATTAATGCATACACACCACGGGAGAATATAGGAAATTTACCTGTGACTACATCCGGAGAGGACTTGAGATCCTTTCGTCCCGCTAAAGCATATACACGGGGCTGAGTGGCACCCGAAGTAGATGCTGCCCCTCGGCCTCTGCCTCAGCCTGCTGTCATCTGAGAAGTCTACCCTGCGGGGTGTACTGATGAGGAACCCGCTGCTGAGCCTATGGGATGAACCCCACCTATACCATATCGCGAGGGACAATCTCACATCAAATGTCCAGTCTGCCCAAAAACATAACAACCATCAGTGTCGTGACGACACGACCCTGAATATAATTTGCGGCACCGACTACATCATGGAACTGGCGGTCGTCTCTGACTGTAATCACCCCCAAACGGAGAACCCGGAGCTCTGACCCTATCCCGACGGAAAAGAGCGATCAAATCCCCTGTCCTCGAACCGGGGAGGTGCACTAGTCGCTGACTGGCCTGAATGTTGGGAATAAGCCTGCCTCGATCCCCCTCTATAATCACCACTTGTGCCCTCAGATCTAGCCCTTTTGTTTTGCCTCCTATCATTGTCGCTATCGCCCCTTTGTTGTCGTTGTCGCCCCTCTAAATTCTGAGCATGGGCCTGTATCCGGGAAATGTCCATCCCGTCTTGCAAGGAAGCCGTCAGGCAATCTCTAAATAAATACGGTCCCAAACCACTCACAAATCTATGTACCAGATCTCCCATGTCGGTCACTATAGTCGGAGCATATCTAGCCAAATAATTGAATTGCATGCTATATTCCCGGGCACTCATGCTTCCCTGTCTCAAATTCAGAAATCTATCCGCCCTAGCTCGGCGGACCTCGGGTGGCAAATAGTGGCGAATGAAAGCATCTACGAACTCTTGCCAAACTGGAGGAGGCGCATTCTCCCCTCTTGATAACACCCAATTGTTGTACCATAACACCGCCACATCCCGGAGTCTATAGGATGCCAACTCCACGGATTTTGTTTCGGAGGCATGGACAATCTTCAATGTCCTCAATATTTCATCAATAAAACCTTGTGGGTCTTCCTCCGGCTTTGACCCGATGAATTCCGGGGGATTTAGACTCATAAAATCATGGGCCTTTGTACTTGCTGCCCGATCACTTGAACCAACATTTTGTCGTTGTGCTTGTGCGGCAACCAATTGGGTCAATAACTGAATAGCCTCGGTAATTTGTTAACCCGAAGCAACCGGTGGAGGGATCGGAGCTGGGGCTCCTCCTTGCTCTCCCACATTAGGCGGGGTAGAAGAAGTGTTTGATAAGGCCTCGTTGTGTGATTCTCCTCCCTCTACATTCATCGGAGGCTCTATCTCTACCCGCCTCTTTGTTGTAGTCTTTCCCTTCTGCGCGGCTGTAGCCTTTCCCTTTGGCGGCATTCTGAAACCATAACACATTATTAGGGAGGATAAAATCTTACACATAGCTCTATCGCACGATTCCCTAAGAAGAAGGATGGTCATTCTTCCTAAATGCTCTATAGCCTCCTGTTTATTGATGTGGCGCGCAACACACCATAAATAAGACTCTACTAGACACGACTCGTAGACACTTCCTAGGACCGAACATCCTAGGGGCGGTGGAATCATACGCAGCCCGCATTAGCGGTGACATGCCCGGCCATATAGGCACGGTGGAATCTTATCATCGCAACATCAATCATAACACGTCATTATTATACACCTCAAGCCATAACATCATGTTATAATTTCTTAGTGTTACATGTATCCCCTTGTGTTACAATTTAGCATTACTTATCATCTTGTTGTCATAACATACAATAGCATTAAGAGCGTTCATTAGGCTTTAAGACAATCATACTATGTCGGGGTGACGTAAGGTCGTGAACCCCCGATTGTATTATGGACATTTATGAGTTTCATGCCTCGCCTTGAAGGGAAGAAAACGTAAGGCGAGTGTTAACAATAATAGCATCATTAGCATTATTGGAACATCATGCCACAATTTCTTGAGTCTCTAGACTCTAGCTCATTGTCATCACTATCATGCTCATAGGGGATTTAATATATAGAAGGACTCTTAAGCTTCATCTTATATATGGATTCATGCCTGTTGAAAGAAGAGTTAAGCCTCACATACCTTTGTCGTTTAAGCAATTTAGCGTCTACTTATTCTCCTTCAATGTCATGCCTCTACCTTCAAAAAGAGGATTCGTACGATTGTTAGTTAACCAACTATAAGAACGCACTATTATTTCTAGAGAAAATTGGGCAGTACTTCCTTTGTTTATAATAATTTTCCCGTATTCCATATCAACTCCTAATCACCCACAATAACAATCACAACATAGCAAATCACAATTATCAGTCATATACAATGGCCATGATCCACCATTTCTCTTCATTTTTTCCCACATTTATGGTTTTGGGTTCGCTATCGGATTTTCCCATGTATCACACTTATCTCATGGTCTTCAGGTCATTTTTAACATATTCACACTCACAACACACTAACATTCATGATTCAATTCAACTACCACTCACTCATGGCACTATTCACTCTTGAATGACCCATTTGCTATGTTCCTCTACAATTCGGGTATCTTAACCTTCCAATACCTTAAACAACATAAAATGGTCATGAAATTTACCTTGGGATGATGGTTGAACAAGTCTTGAGTAGAGTTTCTCCTCTAGCAACAAAACCCTATCTCACCTCTTTTGGTTTTCTTTGAGGAGGATGAACTTTACTTGGGTTTCACACTCTTGTTTTCATGAACTTGGTGTGGTTGATCTTGATTTTCACTTGGATTCCTGTATTGGAAGAGTTTGGGAAGGTTCTAGAGAGATGTTGGGTCGTGGAGAGAGAAGATGAAATAAAATAAAATGAACTTGGGTCCTTATTTAACAATTGAAATCTGTCCCGACATCATTATTCGGTCCATTATACGGTCTATATAAATTTATACGGTCCGTATAATCGACCGTAAAACTGCTCCAATGACCACCCTTTTTCTGTGTCAACTTGACGTTACATTATACGGGCCGTATAATTTTATACGGTCCGTATAATTGATCGTAAAATCATCCCTTCAGCAACCTCATTCAGCCTCATTCTGTGACTCTTTTACGGTTTATTATACGACCGTATAATGTTATACGGTCCGTATAATTGATCGTATAACCCATCAGTTTACTGAGTCTTATACTCGTCATTTCGTTTGATCTCCGATCCTTATGGAACCTTCTTAACAATTATTTAGCACCTCAATACCAGTCTAAAGGACGTTGTCCCTCGTCAAAACACCATATACAGCATACCCTTCATTGGCCTAATCACTGTACGCTAGCGGTGGAAATTTCCAAGGTGTAACATTCTCCCCCCCTTTGGAACATTCGTTGAAAAATCGGATCAAATGGTGAAACTTGGGAAAAATTTCTGGTGTCTGGTGCCCGCTGTAGTGGCACCAGGACCGCTATAGCGGCACCGCTGTGGGTTGAATTCTAGATAGATCGCCATAGCAGTCTGAGCACCGCTGATGCGATACCGGTGGGGCGGCACAATGGCTGATGTAGCGGCATAACTCTACCAGAATACCCTTTTTATTTCATAAATCCTTAGACATTTTCCATAACTTCTAAAACTCGTGTAAACACTCTTGGAGGCGACTTGAAGGTCTAGAAAGCGATTTTCTTCCTAAGGTAAAGTTATTAACCTCATAGAATCAAAGAGGATTTATAGGGGGTTTTCTTGAAAAGGTTCTCAAAATGAATTGGCTTCCTAGATTATGAATAAATAATGTTAATGTTGCTATTTATGCTAGATAATGATATATCTAGGCTTGTTAACCAATAATCTTCCATTCTAGAGCTGAGATTCTTAAATCAAAATTAGGGTTCTTAGACCCAAATTTGGGGGTTTTCATATAAATGATGATTTTGAGAATTAATTGAGTATTCATATGATTAAAGTAATGGGTTTTTACCTTTTAGTATTGAATTTTGTATTTTGGTCACAAAATTCCCGTTTTGCCCTTGGGGCCCGTTTTTCCAAAATTAATGGTTGGAATTTGACCCGAATAGAAAGTATCCAGTATGGGTATTATTATTCATGGTTTCTTACATGAAATTCATATGTGATAGAGTTTGATTATTTGGAGATGCTTCGAAAGACAAGGCAACGTATGGTTTCGTGGCACCTGTTTGACTGCCAGGTAGGTTGTGGCTTCCCTTTCAGTAGACTCCAGTTAGTTTCATATATTCGTGTATTAGAAGGAATGGAGAATGGATGTATAGGAATTGGAGATTTGGGATGGAATCTTAGGATGGTATTGTTGTGTGATTTGTGTGTTCGGGCTTATGGCCTGTAGATTCCTTAGGTTGTTTGATGTGGTTTTTCTTTAATATCGGTGGATATATGAGACTTGGAAGTAGCGGGTTAAACTATTATTGTGTTTAATGATGAGAAATTCCCGTAATATGTGATTATTGTCTTATGCCATTAATAGTGAACCTAGTTGATAAATGGGAGGATAAAATACACCAACGATTGTGATTGAGTTCTAACAGGAGTTGTGACGAATGATTGTGAGTGTAAAGGTGAGATTACTCATTCTAAGCTAATAGGCTGATTTAAGGAAGTGGTAATAATGTATATCGATTGATTGACCTGTTGTGTGTTGGGACTAGCCACCCCATTGTGTTTTGCTTGACAGTTCTATTGTGTTGGCTTGATGCCATGAGTTATTGATAGAGATTAGATTTCGTTATCCGTCTTGGTTCGGATATATTATTAGCACACCCACTGTGGTATTTATAGTTCAGATATATTGTTGGCATACCCACTGTTGGTATTGTGATATAGATACATTGTTTGCATACCCGTTGTTGGTATTGTGATATAGATACATTATTGGCATACCCACCGTTGGTATTGTGATATTGATGTATTATTGGCATACCCACTGTTGGTATTGTGATATGATACGTTGTTGGCATACCCCAGAGGGGTGCCGGTGAGACTCCCCCCTGTGAGCAATTAGCCAGGGTTCCGTCTGTCTATTTGGCAAAGATCCAGGATGGGTGGCACTTAGACCTCGTGAGTCACACTGGGTTGTGCTTTTGGGACGTCGATATTTCCGTCCAGAATACATGTGTACGCCTCATTTGCATGGCATTGCATTGCATTCATAAATCTTACATTGCGTTGCATTGATACCTCTTGCATTGCATTGCATTATGGCTTGTAGGAGATGATTTGGTGTTTACTCTTGATGATTGGATTCGGATTGATTTATTTAGACTTGACACATTTGGGATTAGATGCTTTACTCAGGCAATGACGTGTACTTGAATCTGGATTCATTGAAGGAACTTGTTAAGGCATCCCATAGACCATCCGTAAGATTAGTTATATGTTTGGTCTCTATATGATGTAGGATAACGAGTGTCTTAATGATGAGTTGTCTACTGGACTAAAATGATCGATTTAATGATATGTGAGTTCTGAGATCGTTGTGAGATTGACTGGTGAATTATTAGAGTGAAATTAATACTTAAAGGTATTGATATACAGTGTGTGGTAGATAGACGTATGAGTCGATTGGGTTTTTATCATGTTTGTCTATGAATTCTTTTACTGATATGTGTTACTAACCATTATCGGCCTATGATACTTAGTCAGTACGTGTGGTTTGTACTGATATTGCATTTGCTACACCCTATTTGGGGTGCAGATTGTTTCAGTTGATTTATCAAAGCATATGTTGAATACGCGGTGCCTATCTGGAAAGTCTCCTCCCATTTCATTTCGGAACGGAGGTTGAGTCTTAGAATGTAGTGGTAATCTGAAGTCATTAGTCGCTCTTGTACTAGTCTAGATCAGGTCGTAGGAACTTGGCAGGAGTCCTTATCTATTTAACTGTTGTACATATTTTCCATCTTGGTGTTTATTAAGCAATTGATTTCGGTTGTTAATTGTACTTAGCTTTTGGAATATTCAAATGGTCTTTACTTGATTGTTGTGTACTGATTGAGGGTTCGCCTACCGAAGAGGGAAAATTAGGTACCCGTGTGCCCTAAATTGGGTGGTGACAAGTTGGTATTAGAGCCTAGGTTACCGGTCTACTAGTTACAAGAGTAATGTGTGGTAGAGTCTCGTGGTATGGTACGGAGATGTCTGCACCCATCCACGAGAGGCTATGAGGCATGTTTGGAAAACTCCCTTCATTCTTTCTATTCGTGCTACTTTGGTCGAATTGGAATCTTGGTAGGGTCCAATTGGTATCTAGTCAATTCCAATTGGTATCTGTGTATTCTTGTTGTATTCTCCCTCGTGTGGAACAAACCCGTTCTAAATTCTGTGCGATCGGTTTCGTATGTCGGGTTACAATATGATATGAGATGTGCCGTCTTGATTTGGACTCTTGACCAAGTTCAGTTTTAGTTATTGTTTGAGTTTCCGTTGTGGGAATTTGGTTAAGATTGTTTGATTGTTGGTTCTTTGAGAGATGGGGAGTTGGTAATAAGAGCCGAAGGATATCTGTGATCCTAGTGATCGTTTGCTCAGAACTGGTTAATGCATGGGGGCTTAGTAAAAGCGATCTGCTAGTGGATATGATTGGTTTTGGGAAAAAGGGGTTTTACTCCGACAAGGGTCATGATAGTATGCGTGGCATGTGTGAATCTATGGCAGGTTAATGATTCTTCTATAGTTAAGCTTTTAGCATTGGTACGTGAGAACATGTGTAAGCTAACTAAAGATTACCGGATTCGACGAATATAGTGATTGCGTGTAATAGATAAGAAAAGTTGAGAGTAAGTACTAAAAGGGATGAGACTAAGTACTAAATGGGACGATATTGTGAGAGAGCATAGAGAATCCGAATTCTTAAGGGAATTGGTATTGGTACTTGTTTTGTACATGGAATTGAGTCGTGATAAAGATGATTTGGATAGAAAATTCTTAAGCACTACGAAGGCAATAATTGGTATCTGGCATGGTTATGAGAATGCGTTTGTGACTGTTATGAGAGTGGATTCTGTTTTGTAGTGCGATGAACTAAGTTGAATTCCGACGTGATTGTATATTAAGTGGTTCGTAAGCCCTTTCGGATAAAGGCGTGTCTTTAGACTTTCGCGTTTAAAGAAATGATAAGGATTTTATGGAATCAAGGTTTAGTATTTTGAGGGTGATATTACGAATAGGCATGGTAGATGTGCAACTGGATTCAGTGTCGAGATTTATGAAAGTGGTTACGCCGTGGGCCTATGATAATTGGTAATTAATTGAAAGGATGAGTTTAGGGTTGTACAATAGTGAGATTCTAGTAACCAAGCAACTGTTAAGAGTTATGCCCAGTATCGGATTGAGGCTGTGAGCCTTTGTACTTGTTGTGTAGCTTCGGTGAGTTTTGTTATTTATCGATGTTGTTATCCAGTTTAGTTGATGGTATAGTCTCTTGAATGGTTAGGTGTGTTAGGGTTCAACAATGGAGAATTTCTAATTTAGTGAATCAAAGATGAGGCTTAAACCTATTCGAGTTATATGGATCATTTTGGAATTCAAAATAAGGAATGGAATAAGGGAACCTTGGTAAAGGAAAGTGGGTCATTATAGACAAAGTATGTCCTTCGTTGGATTTAGAGTTTAGTCGATTTAGACTCCGATGCGTGGAAAGGTAACTTTAATGTGTAAAGTCTGTGGTGTGATTCTATCTCCAAGGTTGGTTTGATAGTGTGCAAGACTTATGATTTGCGGTAATTGATTTAGTGGCTTCGGTAATTGGTTAGTGTTAGTCGAGAGTGGCAAGAATTAGGTACGCCCTTGGGAGTACTTGAATCTATTTGAATGATTGTATTGGTGTCTAGTATGGAATAGACGAGCTTGTGATTATTGTGTGATTTTGAGAAAGTAAGTTTACGGAACGGGTAAGTGATAAGAAGTTGTGACCAGTGGCTGAGTGAGAAGTGAGATTTCAGATAACCGACATGTTGGATTTATAGGAAGTGGCTTGTATGGTACCCCTTTGGATAGTTTCGCAGTACTTTGCAATGAATGAGTTAGTGTGTGTTTAAGAGAAAGTATTTGTAGAAAAAATTAGTATGTTATGGCTATCAGTGTTCCGAGATGGGATCATGTTGTGCTAAGTGTTTTATGTTACGAACAACATTGACGGAATGACTTCAGATATTATGGGTCCGAAGTGATTATGCCTAATTAGCGCCAGGGATTGTGAGATTTTGATTCTTTCAAAAATATTGTGGGTTATTGAGGTAATACAATGGAATGTTTGACAGTTAAAAGATTAATTTATGAGTACATATGTCCTTAGTGTCAGAAAATTCGGGTTGTACCAGGTATGCGTATTGGGAAATGATCAGGAATTTGAGGTTGCATTCGTAAGACTTAGTTATACGGTACCTTGAGAACAATTTGGATAAGTTTCAGCTTTTAGAGCCGAGAGTGGTAACTTATGGTTTGCTATGCGCGGTAAGAATGCGATGGGTTTCGGTTCTTGGAATCAGTTTGTGTGATCACTGATATATCCTGAAATGGTGCGTTCATTTTGGGTCATCATGGTTTGAATGGAAATGGTTAGATCGAGTTTGTAACTCCAAGGGAACTTATGGGTTCTAAGTAAATCAGTTTAATGGATGTGATAAGGAACGCCTGACTTTTGAGGTTTGTTATTAGTAGTCCTTGTGGTATCTCACCAGAGTCAGCTTTTCGGTTAGTACAATAGGTTGTAATGATAATGGTTGTGCTTCAGAAAGATTTAAGGATTGTGATAAGACTCGGTTCTTATCACTGGATGTTGGCAGATCTTGCCCAATGCAGTACTCGATGGTAAGTTCCTAGAAAAGTGATTTGAAGAGTTAAGGAAACATAGATTGACCAAGTTGGGTACTAGAAAGATAAGTTTCGACGAAATAGCTTAGAGTTTTCTGGATGAATTAGGATCCTCTTTTGGGAAGAGTAAGTCATGGTTTCGGTTTGTATTGTGCACTTCTAAGAATTGTGATTCAAGGAATGACTTAGAAAAAAGGTGAATCAAAAGGATTAGCTAGCTCGGAATATCTTACCAATTCAGAGTGTTTTATGATTTAGTTATGCCTAAAGGTTCGTGCCATTTGATTTATGTATATGAGATCCGTGTTTGTTTTAGAGGTATGCTAATCGGGTCTTTTGGCTAAGTGCGAACGAATTGCGATTTGGGTTTGCTGTTGTCGTAAGAGTTTCGTGTTGGCTGTAATATGATTTCCTTGGTTACCGTAAGCTTGTCCTATGCTCGTTCTTCGCTCGAGGACGAGCGAGTGTTTAATTAGTAGCTGATGTAACGAACCGTTTGGTCATTATAGCCTTTTCGATATTTTTGCCCTTTCCCGAGCAGTGATTAGCTCATTTTTTTACCCGACAGAACCGTTGGCAAGCTTCCCGAGGTGTCTAGATCGGGATTCGGGCAACTTTTGTGAAATATAGGCTTAAAGTGAAAAAGAGTTGACCCAAAAGTTGACTCAGTCAACGAGAGCTCCGTTGGGAATTCCGGGGCCACGGGCGCGTTCATAGCGTGTTTTTATGTGTGTCTATGTGTATGGTATGTAAGCAGATGGCCTCGGAAAATCGGATCAAATGGTGAAACTTGGGAAAAACATTTGGTGTCTGGTGCCCGCTGTAACGGCACCAGGACCGTTGTAGCGGCACTAGGACCGCTGTAGCGGTGTGGTTGCCACAGCAGCGGCAAGTTGGAATTCTAGATAGATTGCCATAGCAGTCTGAGCACCGCTGGTGCAGTACCGCTGGGGCTGCACGATGGCCGCTGTAGCGGTATAACTGTACCAGAATACCCTTTTTATTTCATAAACCCTTAGACATGTTCATAAGTTCTAAAACCCGTGTAAGCTCTCTTGGAGGCCACTTGAAGGTCTAGAAAGACATTTTCTTCCTAAAGTAAAGTTCTTAACCTCATACTTACTTAGTTTCACCTTCTAATCGTTAATATAACCATAGAACTCATAGAATCGAAGAGGATTTATGGGGGGTTTTCTTGAAAAGGTTCTCAAAACGAATTGGCTTCCTAGATTGTGAATAAATGATGTTAATGTTGCTATTTATGCTAGCTAATGATATATCTAGGCTTGTTAACCAATAATCTTCCATTCTAGAGCTGAAATTCTTGAATCAAAGTTAGGGTTCTTAGACCCAAATTCGGGGGTTTTCATATAAATGATGATTTTGAGAATTAATTGAGTATTCATATGATTAAAGTAATGGGTTTTGACCTTTTAGTATTGAATTTGGTATTTTGGTCGTAAAATTTCCGTTTTGCCCTTGGGGCCCGTTTTTCCTAAATTAATGGTTGGAATTTTACCCGAATAGAAAGTAGCCAGCATGGGTATCTGTCATGACCCAAACCGATGAGCTGTGGCGGGAGTCTAACCTCTAGCGACCAAATACCCCTAATCACATATCTGAAACATACCGAACATCAAAAGCCCATAAATGGCATAAACTGATCTCATAAGAGAGAAACATCAGAGCTCTGTACAATTTGCTTATATATACACACGACATGCAGAAGAACAGTGCAAGCCTGCTAGGCTGCTACATATGTTGTACACAAAAGAATAGAAGCCGACAAGGCTACATCATCTGACTACTATATACAACTGTCTACAGACCTCTACTGGAATAAAAGCTGTAGAAAGGACGGGACAAGGCCCCGCCATACGCATATGTATACACAACCAAAAAGGGGCATACCAAAACTAACTGTAGCTCCGGATCAAATGGAGCGTACTGACCACTACTAGATCTAGAGGTCCTACTGAGCTGGACTATGTCACACCCTAATCTTGATAGGGCATGATGGGCACCCGACCCCATACCCAGGGTCGAGCGAACCCCTTTTAGCTCTCGTTATGTTCATAACCTCACTGGACTCTTGAGTTACGAAATGAAATGCATAATAAAAACTTGTCAAAACCATTCTTTTCGTTGTTCTCCAATCAAGTAAAATCTGTAATCATATGGAATTGGTAACATAATGCATAATGGTATGACGGCTTGCAGAGCCGCTTACAAGACATGGTATACACGTGACTTTGTCTGCAAAGTCTCTAACATAAATCAAGATACCATACTCATGTATACTCTGACTCGGCAACACTCCGGAAGGAAATGGAGCTCGCCAATCCAGCTGGAACATCTTCTAACAATATCCTCTACTCATATGTATACACCTGCGTGGCATGAAACGCAGCGCCCACAAGAAGGGACGTCAGTATGAGCAATGTACTGAGTATGTAAGGCATGAATAGTAACATAGTAAGGGATGTAAAGTATGAATAATAACAGAATGGAAATATAAAGCATATCGTAAGATAAAAGAGTAACCTGTAAATATGAATGCCTTTTGGTGGTACCATGCATGCTTAGTGCTGCGGAATGTGCAGCCCGATGCACATATATACATATATACATATATCCATAGTAATACTTTCTTTGAAAAATATTTATTTTTCATATATATAGAAAATAGGGCATATCATGTTGCCGAGGCGTCGACTCCGATCCATTTAACCACATATATCCCGCGTCCGGGATGATATCATGTCATATACAGACACGTATTGTGTGCATATCCCAGCGTCTATAGCGCTCTGGCCCCTTTTTCCCATCTTCCCCGTATACATATACATATACATATATCATATAACCAGCATGCAGGAGAGCCCAAAGAAAGTCATGTATCTATCGGAGTGACGTAAGGTCGGTAACCACCGATTATATTATGGAATAATCATCGTGGCCTTGTCTCACCCCGAAGGAACAAATATTATAAGGTGAGACTATCAGTGAAGAATAACATTAAGAGAAAACATAGAGAAAGATCATAAATCTCATAGGGCGTCAATTCATATACTTTGGAATCTTTAAAAAAAGTCATCATCCATGAATAAATTGAGAAATCAAGAAATAGCTCAACATTCTTATATCGTCATTGAAACCATAAGCTTAGAACCTTTAAACATGAAATCGTTCTCATCATAGTCATCATAGAAATAGTCTCATTCTTGACATCATCATTGTCGTTGTAAAACATATCCATCGTTGTTGTCATAAGAGCTTACAAAATCATAAACCTCTGTTTTGGAAGTATACGGACACTTTGAAAAAAAAACATTTACGAGTTATCGGGAAGGGAATCATGCCTTGGAATCATAAACATCTAACTTTTGAAAACAAGGAAGATATGGAAACATTTATGAAGTCATAACATCGGAACTATGCCTTTGAAAGAAAGGGACGAGCCTTAACATACCTGTTCCACCTCTTATTAGCTATGCTTATTTGTCCAAGCTTGCTAGTCTACATTCAAGAGGATTTACACAATCATTAGACTCATTGTTATACGCTTGTCTTAGTCCTTCGAATAAATTCATTTATAATCTGCCGAAATTTCGGCAGCATTTCCCCTGTTTATATGCCTAGCCCAAAATTACAATTCAGCAACCAATCAACAACAACAATAATACCAACATCAACAACACCATTATTCATACCAATATATTCCATAAACATCCCACACGATGTTTTTCTCCATATACAACAACAATATACACTTCTTTCCATCCCAATCAAGGAGTATAATCTCATCAACACACCAACAATGTTAGCTACCATTTTTTATATGCATATATCAGTCCATCCACACGGCCACAACATGTTCAGAACAACCCATAAACACAACAACTACAACACAACACTTTATGACCCTTCCTCCATAACTATTTTAATTTTTAAAGCTTGCTAGACTTTCAAATAAACTCAACACAAGAGATGGGATGAATAACATACCTTATATTTGAAGAAACTCAGCCACACCAATTTTCTCCAACGCCACACTTAAGTAGAAGCAAGAACAATCACCTTTCACGGACTGATTTGGTGTAATCGTGTTAAATTCTTGATTTATCGGACTATAAGGTTTGGGGGAGGTGTGGAGAATTTTCTAGGACCATTGAGAATTTTGTTATGCTTAAACAATGAGGTTTATGGGGTATTTATACCCCTGTTAGGTCGGTTTCCCCAACCTCCTCATGTGGGGCCCGCGGAGCCATTTTGGCCCATTTTGGCAGCTTAGGGTCTTGCTCTTAAAATGGCCATAAAGTTTGATCTCGACATCGTGTGATGGCCCACGACCTATGGTTGGAAATCTATTTCATTTATCTACAACTTTGTTTCTTTGTGTTTTACCAAATTCCAAACTTATAATAGCGTTTTGGCCCCTCCAAGTCAGGTCATCCCAAAACGTATCTTTAAATCATCCTTTTGGAGGGCTTATGCCCGTATTTGGCTTAAGGGTCCTTCTTAGGACTTTCTCAACTTTCCATGCACTACTCATATATCCCTTCAAATGTCCTTTATAAAACTCCCGACATGTGGGGCCCGCTTAGCTTACCGTAATGAGGGCTTTTCATCAAGTGACTTATGAACCGATTCACCCCATTTGGTCTCCACACATCATATATACATATGACTACACTCTTATGATATAACCTTCCTCCTTAATCCCTGTATAACTTTACTCTTGTTCGGGCTTACACTAAGCTGTCTTCAGTGTAGGTAGCGCGAAATTTTCCGGGGTGTAACATCCTTCCACCCTTAGAAACATTCATCCTCGAATGTTGCGGGATTGTCAACCCACTTAGTCCTCACGAAATCATCTTTGATTCTTTAGGACTGCTATTCTTCCTCTAGGGTCCGATTACCATTTTCTTAAACTATAACTTAGGTTAGTGTCTTCTCATTCTTCCTTAACTCTGTTATTGCCTTCAGTAAATTTTTTCCTCTTTTGGTGTCTTCATGCACATGGTCGGAAATTAACTAGCTCCTCGCTCTTCCTCCATTATAGAAGTTTTGCTTATCGTGCCATGACTATTCATCGGCCTGTAAGTATTCTCTGTTTCTTGCTCCTTGTTTCCCTGCTAGAGGGTAATTACCTAGCCCATATACGACGCACTCTTCGCGTTTACCTCTTCAGTACCATCTCGGCTACTCTTTTTGATATCTGTTGGTCTTGGACACATACTGTACCGATTTTTGGAGTCTATTAGTTAGGCTCTCTAATCCTTACATCCTGGTCGCCATCTCTTTTACCCTTACATTCCAAACGTTTACCCAGCATAACTGTGTCGTTAGTGAACCTAAGGGTTATGTCTCCTTCCAAGGCAAGTTTTTACCATGATCCGAAATACGTATACACGCAATGTTTCTTCGCCATTTATTATCCTTCGCAGTCCAGTTACACTTATGGCAGACTTATCATCCAAGTTTAACTAATTCCATAGCTCGCAACATCTATGAGATCCTGCTACAACTTTTTCTTAGCACAAAATTCTTACAGTTTACACTCTCTCTATCCTCGTTCATCGAGCCTTTATCCCTATCCTCGTTCATCGAACCTTTATCTATCTGTATGATGCTACGGCCGAGTGTTCTTCCACGCGCGTTCTTTACATTTCATTCCATTTCTACCATGATTAAATCTCTCGATCTTCACATGAAATCTTATTCCATACCATTAATTTTCTAATTAATTGTGTCGACTCATCATCCTTGTTATTTCTTCGATTAATAATCGGTTTCCTACCACCAATTCGTTAATGTATCCTTCTTACTCCGATGGTTAAATATTTCTAGTTACTTTTCCTCCTAAATACTCTTCTTTTCCTTCGACTGACCCATTGGTATACCCCTTTGCTTTCATTCTTAACCTTCCTTGGGTTTCTTCCTCCTCGAGTACCTTTCTTTTCTTGTTATTTGTGGCATCGGCTCTGAAGTTCGTGAAATATTCCATTAAACGCGCAAATCCGTTCTATTCTTAGGTCATCATTTTGGAGAGCTTGTCCGAGGCAACCGTGTTAATTTGACCACACACTTATCCCTTTATATACCTTTCAAGGGCTGGAAATCTCTTAACATCGTCGCACGGTCTAACCATTCCTTCTCTTACTTCTCATTCCTCATCGTGGTCACTATCCTTTTAGCTCCACTTATCAAAGCCTATTCTCTGACCCCACACATTCCTCTTTTGTTTCCTTACTGCCACACGTTATCCAATTCGCATGCCTACCTTCAAATTTTTACCCAAATAGTCTCGTGCTTTGCCCGTCGTCTCTCTAGGAGGCCTTACTCATTCATGTTTCTTACTTTTCACTCTATCCGACATTTTGATCTCCTTACCTTCCATCTACTCACTTTCTTTCTTTTCCAAATATCGTTGTATTAGGACTTTCCAATCTTAACCTGTAGTGGAAACAACATCAGCTTACCCTGTAACATCTGTACCATATCTTTCGTTTTGTCCATTGAACTCCATTACCCTGTTCCATTGATGCCTTCCATCCACCGCAACGTTGGTTGCCGGGATACACATACCCGCTAATATAGCCATGTATGGGATATCATATGCATACGTATATATATATATATATATATTTACTACCATCTCGCTTACAAAATATTTCCAAATGCTATTCAACCTCATCCTAGTTCCAGAGTTGGGATGCACTTCCTTTCTCTTCACCGGTCTAGTCTGCCTCGTCCTACGCGACCTCCTAAGGTTTCCAACCATTCCGTATACTCTAATTTCCCTTAGGCTACTCTAGCTTCTCCTTTGCCTCTTATGTCTAAATCTATAGGACTTTTAGTACACTTCCCAGGGGGTCACCCATCCTAACATTTCTCTCACCCCAGCACGCTTAACCTTGAAACTCTGATGAAATCCGGGGCGTTAATGCTGGTATAATCGCATCCACCTCACCGTATGACCTTCATTACATGATCTGGATCAAGTTGAAGTCTTACAAATTCCAAGACATTCTCGTAACACGTCTTTCTCCTTAACAATTACTATTTTATCCTTTTCATTCCCCAATATTCACCGGTCATCCTGGATTTCCAGATTCCTGATGGTAGGGAACACACCTTCGTCGCCATTACTTATAAATACTCGGTTATCAGCCTGTTTGGATTTCCACTCACCATTCTTATATAATAATCTACAACAGAACTCATTTGTCGTCTTTCCCTGAATCCCCCAATAGGCCTTGCTCCTACTAAACCTCGAATGTAACCCATTTTAATCCTTCGGACTGCTAATCGTCTTTCTCGCAATTATTCTTCATGCCATGCCAAGTCCATAATTCCTCTAAAACAACGCATCCCACTTATTGTCTATTTACGATATTTCCTTTCCACGCTTCTTCCTGTTAGGTGTACGTAACTAAATGACCTGATTTTGAAAGATTCTGGCAGAGTCTCCTTTACAATTCTTACTACCCAAAACCCGCATGCAGCAATTACCAGCAATGACTCACAGGGCATATATATATACGACATATCCCAGCCACCCAGGGCTCCCAATTTCAGGTAAAAGAACAAAAATGTCAAAACTTACCTCTGTGACTTCCTATATCATTACTCACCTTCTCTCGTCGATACTGTGCTTCTGCTGAGATCAAAGGTTAGTGCAAGGAATCTCATTTCCTATGACTTGGCTCTATCGCACGATCTAAGATAGAAAGAAGGTCAATAATTCCTAGATGCCCTGCAGCCTCCTATTTATAAGTGTGGCCGGCTTCACACCCATAAACAGGATTGTACCGGACACGACATTGCAGATAATCCCCTAGGACGAACTGCTCTGACACCAATTTGTCACACCCTAATCTTGAAAGGGCATGATGGGCACCCGACCCCATACTCAGGGCCGAGCGAACCCTTTTTAGCTCTCGTTATGTTCATAACCTCACTGGACTCTTGAGTTACGAAATGAAATGCATAATAAAAACTTGTCAAAACCATTCTTTTCGTCGTTCTCAAATCAAGTAAAATCTGTAATCATATGGAATTGGTAACATAATGCATAATGGTATGACGGCTTGCAGAGCCGCTTACAAGACTGACATGGTATACCTGTGACTTTGTCTGCAAAGTCTCTAACATAAATCAAGATACCATAATCATGAATACTCTGACTCGGCAACACTCCAGAAGGAAATGGAGCTCGCCGATCCAGCTGGAACATCTTCTAACAATATCCTCTACTCATATGTATACACCTGCGTGGCATGAAACGCATTCCCCATAAGAAGGGACGTCAGTACGAGCAATGTACTGAGTATGTAAGGCATGAATAGTAACATAGTAAGGGATGTAAACTATGAATAATAACAGAATGGAAATATAGAGCATATCGTAAGATAAAAGAGTAACCTGTACATATGAATGCCTTTTGGTGGTACCATGCATGCTTAGTGCTGCGGAACGTGCAGCCCGGTCCACATATATACATATATCCATAATAATACTTTCTTTGAAAAACATTTCTTTTTCAAATATATAGAAAATAGGGCATATCATGTTGCCGAGGCGTCGGCTCCGATCCATTTAACCACATATATCCCTCGTCCGGCCATCCCGCGTCCGGGATGATATCATGTCATATACAGACACATGTATCGTGTGCATATCCCAGCGTCTATAGCGCTTTGGCCCCTTTTTCCCATCTTCCCCGTATACATATACATATACATATATCATATAAACAGCATGCAGGAGAGCCCAAAGAAAGTCATGTATCTGTCGGAGTGACGTAAGGTCGGCAACCTCTGATTATATTATGGAATAATCATCGTGGCTTTGTCTCACCCCGAAGGAACAATTATTATAAGGTGAGACTATCAGTGAAGAATAACATTAAGAGAAAACATGGAGTAAGATCATAAATCTCATAGGGCGTCAATTCATATACTTTGGAATCGTTAAAAATAGTCATCATCCATGAATAAATTGAGAAATCAAGAAATAGCTCAACATTCTTATACCGTCATTGAAACCATAAGCTTAGAACCTTTAAACATGAAATCGTTCTCATCATAGTCATCATAGAAATAATCTCATCCTTGACATCATCATTGTCATTGTAAAACAAATCCATCGTTGTTGTCACAAGAGCTTGCAAAATCATAAACCTCTGTTTTGGAAGAATACGAATACTTTGAAAAAAAACATTTCTGAGTTATCGGGAAGGGAATCATGCCTTGGAATCATAAACATCTAACTTTTGAAAACAAGGAAGATATGGAAACATTTATGAAGTCATAACATCGGAATCATGCCTTTGAAAGAAAGGGACGAGCCTTAACATACCTGTTCCACCTCTTATTAGCTATTATTATTTGTCCAAGCTCGCTAGTCTACATTCAAGAGGATTTACACAATCATTAGACTCATTGTTATACGCTTATCTTAGTCCTTCGAATAAATTCATTTATAATCTGCCGAAATTTCGGCAGCATTTCCCCTGTTTATATGCCTAGCCCAAAATTACAATTCAGCAACCAATCAAAAACAACAACAATACCAACATCAACAACACCATTATTCATACCAATATATTCCATAAACATCCCACACGATGTTTTTCTCCATATACAACAACAATATACACTTCTTTCCATCCCAATCAAGGAGTATAATCTCATCAACACACCAACAATGTTAGATACCATTTTTTATACGCATAAATCAGTCCATCCACACGGCCACAACATGTTCAGAACAGCCCATAAACGCAACAACTACAACACAACACTTTATGACCCTTCCTCCATAACTATTTTCATTTTTAAAGCTTGCTAGACCTTCAAATAAACTCAACACAAGAGATGGGATGAATAAAATACCTTATATTTGAAGAAACTCAGCCTCACCAATTATGTCCAACGCCACACTTAAGTAGAAGCAAGAACAATCACCTTTCACAGACTGATTTGGTGTAATCGTGTTAAATTCTTGATTTATCGGACTATAAGGTTTGGGGGAGGTGTGAAGAATTTTCTAGGACCATTGAGAATGTTATTATGCTGAAAAAATGAGGTTGATGGGTTATTTATACCCCTGATAGGTCGGTTTCACCGACCTCCTCATGTGGGGCCCGCGGAGCCATTTTGGCAGCTTAGGGTCGTGCTCTTAAAATGGCCATAACTTTTGATCCCGACATCGTGTGAGGGCCCACGACCTATTGTTGGAAAGCTCTTTCATTTATATACAACTTTCATTCTTTGTGTTGTTCCAAATTCCAAACTTATAATAGCGTTTTGGCCCCTCCAAGTCAGGTCATCCGAAAACGTATCTTTAAATCATCCTTTTGGAGGGCTTATGCCCGTATTTGGCTTAAGGGTCCTTCTTAGGACTTGCTCAAATTTCCATGCACTACTCATATATCCCTTCAAATTTCCTTTATAAAATTCCCGACGTGTGGGCCTCGCTTAGCTTACCGTAACGAGGGATTTTTGTCAAGTGACATATGAACCGATTCACCCTATTTGGTCTCCACACATCATATATACATATGACTACACTCTTATGATATAACCTTCCTCTTTAATCCCTGTATAACTTTACTCTTGTTCGGGCTTACACTAAGCTGTCTTCAGTCTAGGTAGCGCGAAATTTTCTGGGGTGTAACAGACCACCTGTCTGTCTCCCTATACCTGCAGGCATGAACGCAACCCCCTGAGCAACAGGGAGTCAGTACGGATAATGTACCGAGTATGTAAGGCATAAGAACAACATATATACATAAGAATCGTGGATAAGATCTGAACTCATAACTGAAATGACTGACTGCATGTACTTGTATGAGCTAGTATTTGCCTAAATATGTATAAATCTGCGTAACTGACAGTGCCTCTGTGGGCACATAATATGCATGCTCATACCTATCAATAATGGTCGTGCATCTATATGAGTGCGTATATAATGCCTGATGTATGTGCGTATATAAAGCCTGTAAGCCTCTATTGCATCTCGTCATATCATATTGGCTCCACTGTGGCCATAATCAATATCATCATAAAAGTAGTAATGCGTGTATAGCGCCTATTTTTCTCTTCATACTTTACATATATCTAATATTCGCGTATATAACTCCTGATATGTGTGTGTATATAACGCCTTCTAGTCACTGGTCAATGTACATAAATATATAATGAATGTAATGCATGACTAAGTTGTATGCACAGAACTGGCTACATAAGACTGGACCCACGAATAGAAGGATTACTCATAAATGGGGTACATGAATATCAAAGACTAAAGTGCTTCTAATGCTTCTAAGAGTAGAGTAATATGGAAGCTCGCTTACTCGCTTGTTGAATCATAACATAGGATCATGCCAAAAGAAGAGAGGAATGACCTTAACATACCTTGGAGTATCACCAGTCGCCCAACCTCTACCTCTTGAACTTGTAAATCTACAGTTAAGTAACATGGGGCTTAATTAGGCTATTTACTTCACTTACTAACCATCCTCAAATACGTGTAAAGCTCAACGAACTATAGACAATAATTTCCTTTGAGAGCTTACAACTCTCCAACTCCCCATTCGATCCCACACCAACTACAATACTCACATCAACAATGACAAAACACATACACACATACACACAAACACACACACACACACACACACACACACACACATATATATATATATATATATATATATATATATATATATATATATATAAATAGATTCAAATCCATTCCCAATCATCCCTTAACATAACCCTAAGTCACTATCTTGTCTTTCATCCACTTACCACTTCCATAACTATCCCCTCTTTACTTAGAATCACTGAAACTCTTGATACTCAACTTAAATATAAGGATAGAAATCATTTACATACCTTGAAGGTTTAAGAATCCCAAGGATCACTTCAACTTCAACTTCATCTCCCTAAAGTCCACAACTTGAAGAAACCCTAGAAGCAACCTTCTTCTTCACCATCTCGGGTTTACGGGGTCCGGGTCTTGTCAAATCTTCACAAATATGATAAAAAATATAGGGAGAGAATATCTTAGGGTTTTTCTGATTTTGGAAGGAGGAAAGTATGAAATAAAGTCGTGGACCACCTATTTATACTTGAAAGCCAAAAAGGCTACAACATCCGGTTCGACGAGCGGGTCGACGGCCCGTCGACATGTCGATGGTCTGTCGACTTGCTCTATCGACCTGCGCCTGCAGATGCATGGCTACGGGATCCTATCGACACCACACGTCGATTGTCCGTCGAACATGTCGATGACCCGTCGAGGATGACTAGTGTCCTGCAGATTCTTCTGGTTCAGTTCAGATCACATCAATTTGATTCGTTCAACTTTTAACTCTATTAATTGACAGGAATATCTGTTGGTACCTTCGTACACGGGGTAAGACATTTTCAACCTCCAAACTCGGGCATGGGTCTTATTCCAAGGGTATACCTGACTAGGAAACCATGGGTTCTACTACTATGAACGCGAGAGGTTTAACAGTATCATTATTGAGGGTTTCTTGCATAGAATTCATATGTGATAGAGTTTGCTTATTTGGAGACGCTTCGAAAGACAAGGCAACCTGTGGTTTTGTGGCACCTGTTCGGCTGCCAGGTAGGTTATGGCTTCTCTTTCAGTAGACTCCAGTTAGTTTCATATATTCGTGTATTAGAAGGAACAGAGAATGCATGTATAGGAATTAGAGATTTGGGATGGAATCTTAGGATGGTATTGTTGTGTGATTTGTGTGTTCGGGCGTATGGCCTGTAGATTCCTTAGGTTGTTTGATATGGTTTTTCTTTAATATCGGTGGATGTATGAGACTTGGAAGTAGCGGGTGAAACTATTGTTGTGTGTAATGATGAGAAATTCCCATAATACGTGATTATTGTGTTATGCCATTAATGGTGAACCTAGTTGATAAATAGGAGGATAGAATACACCAACGATTGTGATTGAGTTCTAAAAAGAGTTGTGACAAATGATTGTGAGTGTAACGTGAGATAAATTGTTCTAAGCTAATAAGCTGATTTAAGGAAGTGGTAATAATGTATATCGATTGATTGACCTGTTGTGTTCTGCTTAACAGTTCTATTATGTTGGCTCGACGCCATGAGTTGTTGATAGAGATTAGATCTTGTTATCCATCTTGGTTCGGATATATTATTGGCATACCCACTGTCGTATTTGTGGTTTAATACATTGTTGGCATACCCACTGTTGGTATTTTGATATAGATACATTGTTGGCATACCTACTGTTGGTATTGTGATATAGATACATTGTTGGCATACCCACCGTTGGTATTGTGATATTGATACATTGTTGGCATACCCACTGTTGGTATTGTGATATGTTACATTGTTGGCGTACCACAGAGTGGTGCCGGTGAGACTCCCCCTGTGAGCAATTAGCCAGGGTCCCGTCTGTCTGTTGGACAAAGATCCGACACTGGTGGCACTTATAGTTCGCGTGTCATACTAGGTTCTGCTACGGAGACGTCGCTATTTCCGTCCGGAGTACATATGTACACCTCATTTGCATGGCATTGCATTGCATTGATACATATTGCATTGCATTGCATAGATACATCTTGCATTGCATTGCATTATGGCTTGTATGAGATGATTTGGTTTTACTTTTGATGATTGGATTCGGATTGATTTATTCAGACTTGGCACATTTGGGATTAGTTGTTTAACTCAGGCAATGACGTGTACTTGAATCTGGATTCATTGAGTGAACTTATTGAGCTATCCCATAGACCATCCGTAAGATTAGTTATATGTTTGGTCTCTATGTGATGCAGGATAATGAGTGTCTTAATGATGAGTTGACTACTAGACTGAAATAATCGATTTAATGATATGTGAGTTTCGAGATTGTGAGATTGACTGGTGAATTATTAGAGTGAAATTAATGCTTCAAGGTATTGATTTATAGTGTGTGGTAGATAAATGTATGACTTGATTGGGTTGTTATCATGTTTGTCTTTGAATTCTGTTACTGATATGTTTTACTAACCATTGTCGGCCTATAATACTTACTCAATACGCGTGGTTTGTACTGATATTGCACTTGCTATACCCTCTTTGGGGTGTAGATTGTTTCAGGTGATTGATCGAAGCATATGTGGAAATACGCGGTGCCTATCTAGAAGGCCTCGTCCCATTTCATTTCGGGACGGAGGTTGAGTCTTAGAATGTAATGGTAATCTGAAGTCATTAGTCGCTCTTATACTAGTCTAGACCAGGTCGTGGGAACTTGGAAGGAGTCCTTATCTATTTAACGGTTGTAAATATTTTCCATCTTGTAGTTTTTAAGCAATTGATTTTCGCTGTTAATTGTACTTAGCTTTTGGAATATTCAAATTATCTTTACACTATTGTTGTGTATTGATTGACGGTTCGCCTACCGAGGAAGGAAATGTAGGTGCCCGCGCGACCCTAAATATTGTCCTGACACAGGATTTCTTCCAAGTAGAGTCATTACTATTTTAGTCCTAATAAAACGAGTTTAGTGCTTATAGGTTTTTTAACACATATATAGGAAAATATGGATTATATCTCCTATTTTTATATAAGTCCATTTTCACACATTTTGAACCTTCTTCCATGCCAAAGCCAACTTATCCCAAAATTAGTCCAAGTCTAATTCATCTTGTTTTATCCTTTTAAGTTTGGCCTTTTGGCCTAGAAATACTTCTTTTTCCGAAAATTGGTGTAAGTCTAATCAAGTTTCAAAAAGAGTTCGTTTTTTTTACATGGTGAAAACTTTGATGTTTTTAATCATCTCCAAAATCAACCCAAGTTTGGAAATCGATTTCTCTAAGTCTAACAGTTCTTAAGCCCAATTGATTTGGTCCAGTTTACTGTTACGGCCTAATAAAACAGACAATAATTTTCAATCAAAAAATGATTTTGAAGTGGGCTTCAAGCCCAAATGTTAACTGTCACGACCCAACCGGAAGCCCGCGACGGGCACCCGGTGCTGACCCACCCGAGCACCTGTTATCATACTTTCACATTTACATCTAGGTGAACGACATAGCTAAATCTTACTTTCCATCCATTGTTCATACTAATTCCATTGGGCAACAATACATACATACATATATATATATATGTATCATCAATAACACTGCCCATATAGATGTACATAAGCCGACGAGGCTAACAAAATGATGTCAAAATATAGGCCGACAAGGCCAAACACATCTAACCATATACACATGTCTACGAGCCTATAAGAAGAGTATGTCATATCATATAGGCGGGACAGGACCCCGGTATGCCCATAAATATGCACACAAAAGAATAAATACCAAAAGCTATAACTCCGAATGAAATGGAGCTCCGCTATGTAGTCCCTGAGCAATAAGGCTATGGATCAAGCTTGTCTCCCTGGCCACCTGCGGGCATGATGCAGCGTCTACAAACAAAAGGACGTCAGTACGAAAAATGTACTAAGTATGTAAAGCATGATCAACATCATTATGAAAGCATAATAGACAACATAAGAAATAGCATATGATAGGAGATAGTAGTATCATCGTCATAAACACTTACTTGCTTTTCATAGGGACTTCCCATTTCTAATGCGTGATTGTGTACATACATCCATATCCGTATCCGTATTCATATCCGTACTCATTTACATTCGTATCCATTTTCGTATTCATAGCATATTCGTATTTACATTCATATTCATATGCATATCATTTACATATACATATTATTTACATAGCATACTCGACCATGAAGGTTATGTGTTTCACATACCTGGCCCTACAAAGGCTCAGGGTCATACATACCTGGCCCAACCAAGGCTCAGGCCTTATAATCTCGGGGTTTCATAATAGCCATACATAGGCACATATACATAAAATCCCATAAGCATATTTAGCATTACTACTATCGTCGTTCATTACATCTATCCTTAGAGGATTGCTCATCATAGGTGGAATTTAGTACAATCGTAACATATCGAGAATCATGGGCTTAGTAGCTTTTGAAGATAGCATCATTTGGAGGACATCATAGGCTCATAGAAGATTAGATATTTGGCCGAAGAACCATGCCTTATGAAAGAAGGGTTAGCCTTACATACCTGTTCGTTCAACTATTATATCACTTGCACGCTCTCCTTCAATGCTTACGTTTCTACCTTCATTAGAGTTATACTATCATTAGAAAATCGATAGCTTAGCATACATGACTAAAGCTAGAGAAAATTGGGCAGCATCTCCTTTATTTATACAACTTCCTCTATATCATATATCAACTCCCAAACATCAATAATAACTTTCACAATATCATACCGATACTCTTTATTCACATACAAGATCCTTTCTTCTCAATTCACTTCCAATCATCCATATCCATGGTCATAGCACACGATTACATTCATTCATATAAAATGTCTATCCCATGTTCTTAACATCATTTATAACATAACCATAATCACCACAAATCAAGAATCATGACTCAATCCAAGCTATTACTCAAAAATGACATTATTCCCACATTCATGACCCATTTTTTATATCCTTCTTCAATCCAAGTGTTTCAACTTCTCAATACCTTAAAAAATATGGAAATACCATAAAAATTACCTTAGATGGTGTAGGAATGAACCTTGGGTGGAAACACTTCACTTGATGAAAACCCTAGTTCCACCTTCACTTGGATTCCTTTTCTTGGATGAACTTTAATAGGTTTCGTACACTTGATTCTCTTGGTTTGATGAAGTTTTTCACTAATATCCCTTGAATTCTTGTGGGAGAAGTGTAGAGAAATGTTCTAGAAGAAGGGCAGTGAAGAGGAAATGAAATGAAATAAACTTGGACCCTTATTAATAATATTTCATCTGTTCCGACCAAAATCTACGGACCAACATACGGTCCGTATAAATTATACCGACCGTATGTTTGGTCGTACTTTTGGTCCAGTAAGGGGTGCTAATATAGGCTGAATATACAGCCAAACATACGGCCAGTATGGTGGGTCGTATAATGCCCAGTTTCTCCGAACTCGTTATCGTCGACTCGTTTGATCTCCAATCCTTAGGGAACCTTCTTGACACTTGTTTATTGCCTCATTAACAATCTAAGGGACATCATAAATCTTTTCCAAAGCATCATTAACTTGTTACTCGTAAATCCTTTCCGATACATATCGTATACTTTGCCTTCTCTTGGCAAACTTTCTCCTCTTACCTCGAATGTCTTTGAAATATTAATTAGGGTCATCAAATGTCATTCCTTAATTATTGAAATACCATATAATTCGTTCTCTTCGTTAGTCTATTCACTGTGCATCAACGGAAAATTTTCCGAGGTGTAACATTCTTCCCCCTTAAGAACATTCGTCCTCGAATGTTAAGTCCTCGAGGATACTATAAAAATTTCGCCAGAGTTTCCCCTGTAATATGGCACTACAATCTTAACACAACAACCTATAATAACAATGCCTCACAGGGCCAAAACATAATAGCAATAGAGTTTGGCCACACATGACCCAAATGCATAAAAAGGAAAACATACATACCTTATGATCTCGATGTCTCATCTTGGATCTCTTCCGGGGGCTAAAATAAGTGCGGGTACCTGGATTTCATAATTTCTTCCGCTTTCCATGTCATTTATTCTTGGTTATTGTTTCTTCACAAAACCTTAACTGAGGCCACTTCTTTGTTTCTAAGCCTCAGTACTTGCCTATCTAATATGGCAATGGGTACCTCCTCATAAGTCAACTTTTCTGTCACTTGAACATCATTTTCTGATACGATCCTAGTAGGATCTCCAACACATCTATGAAGCATCGCGATATGAAAAAATGGGTGAACTGGCTCCAAATCAGGAGGTAGATCTAACTTGTTAGCCACTTTGCCTACCTTGTGCACAATCTCATAAGGCCCAATGTACCGGGGACTAAGCTTCCCCTTTTTGCCAAATCTCATAACGCCCTTGATTGGCGACACCTTTAGGAATACCCAATCTTTAACTTGGAACTCTAGTTCCCTTCAACAATTATCCGCATAGGAATTTTGATGACTTTGGGCTGCTAATAGCCGACCTTGTATGAACTTAACTTTTTCTATGGCCTGCTGGACCAAGTCCGGCCCTATCACTTTAGTCTCTCCTACTTCAAACCACCCAATTGGGAATCTACACTTTCGCCCATATAAATCCTCATACGGTGCCATTTGGATGCTAGAATGATAACTATTATTATAAGCAAATTCAATAAGGGGGTAAGTGATCATCCCAATTTCCTCCGAAATCCAACATACATGCCTGTAACATATCCTCAAGAGTCTTGGAAGGACTTCCAAAAAACAAATTAGCTGTAAACTGAGTTCCTCTATCAGAGATAATAGATACTGGAACACCGTAAAGTTGCACTATTTCTTTAACATAAAGCTTTGCATAATCTTCTGCCACATGTAGATCTGACTAGTAAGAAATGAGATGACTTCGTGAGTCTATCCACAATCACCCATATAGAGTCATACTTACGTCGAGAACGGGGTAAGCCTGTAATGAAGTCCATGTTAATTATTTCCCACTTTTTTTCTTCCATGTGACTATGATAATGGTATCGATTTAATTTGTAGAGTCTAGATAAATTCAATCCGAGATGTCTTGCTGTAGGTTTCCCTCGTCGACTCATTCAAGACTTCATAATTTTCGAGAATTTCATAACCCTTTGGTAAGCTGTTGGAAATTCGCTATAACCACAATGATACAAAATGAAAGTTCCAAGGCGTAATATTCTTCTGGTAAAACCTCTTTTTATTCAATAATCCTACTGAATTCGTAAGTAATCTAAACCACCTCAGGGCTATCATAGGAAACATATATCATATACTTATCATATTCCAAGTAATTGTCCTATTTATCCTTAAAGATAATCCCAACTCAACATTTCAACTCAATTCACCATATATTTTCCTTCAACTGACCCGGAGTATCATGACCACACTATTATTGTTTACCTCTTACTCCTCTTTTTAAGTACCCACTTGGATTCATTGGCGACGTATAAATACTTGCAAGTTACATAATCGTTCTTGCATGATCCGTGTACATACACATCTATACATATACACCTATCCATATCCGTGTACATATTCGTGTCCATATTCATATCCATAGCATACCCGACCTTGAAGGTTTTGTGGTTTTCGCATACCCGGTCACGACAAGGCTCGGTGTCATACATACCAAAACTCTTTTGTCTATCTGTAGTAACTTATCTCATAGTGCTCTCTTCCTTCCTTCATTTTTTTCCTTTGATTATCATATATTATGTTCTACTATAGAAAACCTTAGGTACCTTTCTTAATTGTCGCTTATAAATCACAATATCATTAACAACGACCCTACCGTTAGTGCCTTTGCCTCTATTCTAATATAACATCGCTATCTTTTACAATATCCCTTGAGTCATTTGCTCTCAATGTCACGTGGTTCAAGGTCTTCACAAATGATTTCCAGTACAGTCTCAAATGCCTGCTCAATTCGTGTTCGTTTATTTACTAGTCATTAGACTCATTTCTGCACAACTCTCACTCTTTGTTTTAGAGTCTATATCTGTCACAACTTAGGGTCCATCATTTCAATCTCTACACTTGTATTCTCTTTACTTGCTTCCTCCCTTTAAGGGTTTTACTTGTACCATTCTCAAATCCGTTTCCTCACTTTCAAATTTTTAATTCATATATCCCTTACTATACTACATCTTATTCATGCTGTTTCCCATAATTTATAGCTACGATAATTCATGTGTGAAGTCTTAACATACTCATCTTGCAGTTTTGTAATCAAGTAATACAACCGACATAGCAATCCGAACAAGGATGTATTTTACTTAGCTCATCTGGTAGTTATGAGTCAATGTCTAACTCCGCTCCAATTAAAAACTTTTGTCCCATAGGGATGCTCACAATAGTAGTATGTCTAGTTATCAATACCATCCATGCAATTTCACTTTCCCTCTTCTTCAGTGCTCAAAGTTCTCTTGTAACGTCGTCTTCCCTTTTCCTTCCCGTAATGGACTTATGGTAATCAAAAATGCATTTTCCCTTATATCCACCATCTTTATTTTCATGGATATAAGTCCCATGCACAACTAATACCCCTTATGTCTCATACTCTTTTACTCTTGTGTTGCACTCAACATTGATTTCAAAATCAATCATAATCATATTGTATTTGTCGTTGATGATACCCTTGCTTTATTGCTTTATCGTCGTTCGATAAACTCACAACTTATGGCCTCTTTCCCACTTATTCCTTTACATGCTTTCCTCCTCAATTTATTTTATTTGCTCCCGTTCATAATCAATCCTTTATTCTTCGCACGAGGAACCCTATTCTTAACTTAGTACCGCTTTGTCCTTTAGAATATACTACCTTTGTACAATCCATTCTTCGCTTCCAAAACTTATTTTGTTCATTCTAATCATCCCCTCTCATCCTTGTTGTGTTGATCCTTTTCCTAACAATCGTCCTATTTCGCAATTCATCTTTCTGAAGTCTTGGTCTTTTACATCGAGCTAAAGATATCGCTCATACTCTCGATTATACAAATCACAAACTACTACTACTTTGCCATATCACATTTCTCTGAGTCCTTTTTCAAGTTTGCTTGCTATTATTTCTGTCATTGCGAAACCTCTAGGCTGGATTTTTTTTCTAACAAGGTCTTATAAGCTTTCTTATCTACTGCCCCATGGCTCGCTTGCTGGTTTCACACTTGAATTCATTCTTTATTCATATAGAACATGTCACATCTTTAGTTGTTCCCTCACCATACTTTACTTACAGTTCTTGTTACGTTCTCATTATACCCTGATCATAATCAACTCTATAGAGTGACACTTCTTGATATCATTCTCAATCCGGCTTATGAAATAGAATAAACCTCGTGAAGTAAGCATACTTAACCTGTTACTCTTTCTGATCAGTCCTATTACACTTACCACATAAGTTATCTCACCAATGTAATCACATTCATTATACCCCTCCATATTCGTACCTCTGTCTCCGTGATGCTGTTACTTTATTTTGCTAATAGACTAGTCGTACTTTACTTGTGCTCATCCATCCAATCAATACTTCAGTATCGCACTCTGTTGGAGTTACCCTTCCTCTTCTATGTCATGTTTTAGTACTACCAGTCTCCCTAATTTACTCTAGTATTTCTCTTTACGATATCAATGTCGATCTTATAATTACCGCTACTATCAATTCAGCAACATTTAACTCATCTCCTTTAAATTCTAGGAAAATTTCAACACGATTTCCTCTATATTTCTTACTATCCAAAACCTGCACACAGCAAATACCAGCAATGCCTCACCGAGCTAATATATACATATGACATACCTCAGCCACACAGGGCTCCCAATTTCAAGTGAGAGTACAAAGATGTCAAAACTCACCTCATATATCACACCTCGAGGTGGACCTCATCCTTTAGCGATCTGCCTTGTTATACCTTCCTATTTACTTTCCCTTTCGTTCTTCAACTTTACATCGCAATCATACCTCAATATTCTTACCTTACCCGACATACATATTTCGTACCGATGCTTACCTTTGTACTAATTCATTCAATTTGTTTAATTCACAAACTTATAACTGAATTTATCATTAAGAGATACATTTAAGAAATTCCTCTATTGTACTTACACTGACTTACCTCATGACAACCAATCCATTATCATATAAATACATATTCTGATAACGTAGCCTCAACGAAGTGACTTACCTCTGTAACTCCCAATATTATCACTCATTTCCTTCCGTCGATACTGTTCTTCTGCTGAAATCAAGGGTTAGTATATGGAATCTCATTTCCTATGACTTAGCTCTATCACACGATCTTAGAGATGAAAGAGGAGCAACCATCCTAAATGACCTGTAGCCTCCTGTTAATGAGTGTGGCGCGCAACACACCCATAACCAAGAATCTACTGGACACGGCTCGTAGACACACCCTAGGACAGAACTGCTCTAATACCACTTTGTCACGACCTAACTAGAGGGCCGCGACGGGCACCCGGTGCTAACCCACCCGGGCGCCTCTTATCATAATTTAACATTTACATCTAGGTGTGCCACATAGCTAAATCATACTTTCCATCCATTATTCATACTAATTCCATTGGGCAACAATACATATATATATATATATTTCATCAATAACAATGCCCATATAGATGTACATAAGCCGACGAAGCTAACAAAATGATGTCCAAAATATAGGCAGACAAGGCCAAACACATCTAACCACATACACATGTCTACGAGCCTCTAAAGAGAGTATGTCATATGATATAGGCGGGACAGGACCCCACTATGCCCATAAATATGCACACAAAAGAATAAATACCAAAAGCTGTAACTCCGAATGAAATGGAGCTCCGCTATGTAGTCCCTGAGTAATAAGGCAATGGATCAAGCCTGTGTCCCTGGCCACCTGTGGGCATGACGCAGCGTCCACAAACAAAAGGACATCAGTACGAAGAATGTACTGAGTATGTAAAGCATGATCAACATCATTATGAAAGCATAATAGACAACATAAGCAAAAGCATAGGATGGGAGATAGTAGTATCATCGTCATAAACACTTACTTGCTTTTCATAGGGACTTCCCCTTTCTAATGCGTGATTGTGTACATACATCCAAATCCGTATGTGTACTCATTTACATTCGTATCCATTTTCGTATTCATAGCATATTCATATTTATATTCATATTCATATACATATCATTTACATATACATATTATGTACATAGCATACCCGACCATGAAGGTTCGATGTTTCACATACCTGGCCCTACCAAGGCTCAGGGTTGTCCGTACCCAACCGCAGTCGTGCGCGCGCAATATATATATTCTACTCAGCCTTCTAAGCTCGGGCTTTCATAATAGCCATACATAGGCACATATACATAAAAGCCCATAAGCATCTTTAGCATCACTACTATCGTCGTTCATTACATCTATCCTTAGAGGATTGCTCATCATAGGAAGAATTTAATACAATCGTAACATATCGAGAATCATGAGCTTAGTAGCTTTTGAAGATAGCATCATTTGGAGGACATCATAGGCTCATAGAAGATTAGATATTTGGCCAAAGAACCATGCCTTATGAATGAAGGGTTAGCCTTACATACCTCTTCATTCAACTATTATATCACTTGCACGTTCTCCTTCAATGCTTACGTTTCTACCTTCATTAGAGTTATACTATCATTAGAAAATCGATAGCTTAGCATACATGACTAAAGCTAGAGAAAATTGGGCAGCATCTCCTTTATTTATACAACTTCCTCTATATCATATATCAACTCCCAAACATCAATCATAACTTTAACAATATCATAACAATACTCTTTATTCACATACAAGATCCTTACTTCTCAATCCACTTCCAATCATCCATATCCATGGTCATAGCACACGATTACATTCATTCATATACAATGTCTATCCCATGTTCTTAACATCATTTATAACATAACCATAATCACCACACATCAAGAATCATGACTCAATCCAAGCTATTACTCAAAAATTACACTATTCCCACATTCATGACCCATTTTCTATATCCTTCTTCAATCCAAGTGTTTCAACTTCTCAATACCTTAACCAATATCGAAATACCATAAAACTTACCTTAGATGGTGTAGGAATAAACCTTGGGTGGAAACACTTCACTTGATTAAAACCCTAGTTTCACCTTCACTTGGATTCCTTGTCTTGGATGAACTTTAATAGGTTTCTTACACTTGATTCTCTTGGTTTGATGAAGTTGTTCACTAATATCCCTTGAATTCTTGTGGGAGAAGTGTAGAGAAATGTTCTAGAGAGAAGGGCAGTGAAGAGGAAATTAAATGAAATAAACACAAATGAAATAAATTAATCAAATGGCTACGAGATTTCACATACGAACTCACAAAGGAGAAAAGGAATCAAAGATTAGAGAGTATCTAATTATCTTATGAAACTAAACTGAAATTAAAAGACTACGTAAAAACCTTAAGGCAAATATGAATACATATATGGTCCAGGATTACCCTTAATCGACTTCAAATAAATAGACTCGACACTTAAAAAGCCCAAGGTAAAGACAACTGATACCAAGCCCATATACCATTTAGACTAAACAAGTGCAAATCTAGCACAAGCCCATACAACAAACACTTAAAAGGGACAAAATGGCCCAACACTTAGCATGAGTAAAACAAGTTTTAGACTTGGTTCAGGGGTATACAAAATATACTTCCTGTATACCCCATAGTGTATACAAGTCATGTATATTCTATGTACACCCAATATACAACACTAATATCATCAGCATTTAAGGGAGAAGGAATAGGATATTTCATGGAAATCAACTCAGTAAGGTCAACATTTAACAAATTTCAACGCACAGTCTCTAACCACAGATTTATACACTCTTGAAATGAAAATCTCAAGATTTTAGAAGACTGCTTCTACAAATTTTAATGGTCTAAGTATGTTAATCCTGTTATTAATGACTACCTAATCCTACTCCATTTATTCAAGCAATAACAGATTGTTGATCTTTGTATATAAATTAAATGTATTAGTCTTGACACAACAAGTTTCAATAAACTCACTTCAGTAAGAGGAAACAGACTCAAAACACACATAAGAGTAGCAAAACATCAATATCAACAGGATATCAATTTTTTACTTTTGGACAGATCAGTTTCAAAGGAACCAACACATTATATAATCAAGATGTTTACTGATGTTCTGAGTGGAAGACATAGTTGAACACTACATAAAAAGTATAGCTAATGAGTTGCAGGTTTAATCAAATGAAAAGTGTAGGAATTATTAAAAAGCAAAGTTGCAAACTCAACCCGTAGTATGTTTTAAACTGAGTGCATAGATCAACTTAGTCAACTACCAATTATGGTTTAATAGATTAACATGAGGTAAGTATAGGTCAAAAAGTCCTAGATAGTCAACTAAATGCCAAAGCATGGTGAACACAGACGCTAAACCAGAAAAAACATCAAACGTTTTTAGATATAATCAATAGTACAGACCAACAGACCTCAGAGCATAGGTAAAATTCTATAATTAACAAACCACACATTAGCTAATCTTGAACAAGTGAATAAGCAACTCAGTCAGGATTAACAATTAATCTCAAACAGGTAGGTGTTAGACAGGATTAAGCAACTGAGTCAACTGAACTCGAATAAATGAACACCTACCCATAATCAATAAAGGTCATAAACTTTAATATTATTTAAACACATCAATAGGATCAAGGGAAGCTATAGATGTCTAATCTTAGTTAAGCATATAGACACGGATTAATAAACTAAAAATCCTAGAATAATAATCTTGTCTGGCTAAAAGAACATGATTAGCAATTAAATAGGTCACAGAACTACACCTAGATTGTGATTAACTAACTACTAAAGATTAGAGAGTAAACTACATAAAAAAGCAATGTCAAACAGATAACTTATTTTATACAAAGCTAACAAACTACTAAATTAAACTAAGACAGGATTAAAAAAAGACTAATCATACACAACAGCACAAACATGAAGTAAACTATTCTAAATCACATAAACAACAAGAAATATTTAAACAACATGAAAATAATAAATAAGAGGAGGATGGTTTACCTTTTTTAGGCGTAGCCTAATCGAGAATGGACATGGAATAGTTTCATTGCTCCTCCACACTCAGCCACGAAACCTATGATCAAGAAATAAACTTTTAAAACTTAAACTTGACTCAAAAAATTAAAGGTCTCAAAGATTATTGAAACCTTAGGTATTTCAAGTCTTTTTTTTGTGAATATAAGATATTCGGTCCCTCTAAATGGTGAATTAGGGGTTCTATTTAGAACCCTAAAAATCCTCAAACCCTCATTAGAATTGATGTGGGATAAAGGCCAATTTCTTAGAGTTGTTAGCCTCACACATCATTCAAGGGTTGAGATTCAACAATAGAACAACATAAATGGTCAGATTTGACCTACAATGGGTCGATCTACTTGATTACTCATGAACCAATAGAAATCCCCAAATTCAAATTAAAAACAAACAAAAACAATTAAGGTTTTCAGTTTCTATACGTTGTAATTCACAGAAAAAGCATAAAAAGGAGAAGATAATATAAATTGCTTGGTATATTTTGGTGGAAACGGGTACGAAACATTTAATGCTTTGCCCGAATTGGTTGATCAAAGCCTACTAAAGGTGAAGTGCACTTGAACGTTGTCATTTTTGCTCGCGAGTGACGAGGAGAGAGAAAAGAGTGTGGCAGCGACTAGGGTTTCCTCTCTTTAAGACAGAGGACGAGCTCTAAGTAGTCGTTTGGTTGAAAATGAAAGAGAGGGATATTACCCCTCCTTTTCTCTGCCGCAGTGGGCTGTGTCAGGTCCTTTTGGATAGGCCCGATCAATTTTTAAAGAGGAAATGGGATGGGCCTGCGTATATACATGTGTATACATGTATATATGTATAATACATGTATACACGTGCATATATGTATACACAAAAAAACAATTTTGACCTTATAGCCATAAACTGAAGAAAGGTCTATTAATTGACCATGTCAATTGTAGCCAAAACAAACTAAGTCAGCCAATTAATTAATTTAAAGACATGGCCAGATTTGTAAGGTTCAAATTGCAATTATGGACTTAATTGAAACTAACCATGAATTGATTATTTCAATTATGGCCACATTTGGCCCAATTAACCAATTAAAGCTAATTTGCAATAATGACCTTAGTTAATTTGAACCAATGAATTTGGTTATTTCAAATAAGGTCAAAATTAAACTAATTTAAGCCATTAAAGGTTAATTTTTGTAAAAAAAAAAATAACCTTAATTGAATTGGACCAATGACTTTGGCTATTTCAATTGAGGGCAGAATTACCTAACAATTGGTTAGTTCAATTGTAACCACTATTAGCCATGTAGCGAACAATTTATGGAATTTAACCTCAATTAAATACTTAATTGATTATGACTAATTCTAATAAATTGTACCAATGCAAGATTTACAATCGAGGTGTAAACATGATTAATTAATCAAATTTATTGAATTAAACGGAGTAAAATGCTTGCTAATTGATCCTTTTACTAATTTTAAAAATTAAATAAATTTCTCAAAATCGTAAATTAATTTCTAATTGATTCATAATTTTATAGAAGTTATTTTTCCAAATGAAATGGCAAAATATTATCTAAATAATTTTATAGAGTCATTTTGACTTGTAAACAATACATAATTCACTCCGTTTGATATCAAAGGATTCCTAGTAATTAAAATAAATTATGGGAGGTCAAAAATTAGGTGTCAGTAACTTCCCCTTGGATGTTCAGGGATGGCAGGACCATCCCTAAACAACGAAATTTGACTAACCTTGATTTTTGATTGACCTATCTCCATATTACCTCTTGTTTTTATGCGATTTTCAAATATATGTGTGGACTTTGGTTTTTGGGTTTTCTACATATCTTAGGTTACATGAGAACTCAGGCCACTTGTAGTTCGACTCAATTTGGACTTCTAACAGTAAATTTAAGCAAATTTTAGATTTCTCGGTTATCAAAACCCGAGGGGTCCGGAGTGATCGGTTGGAGTGTGACTGACTCTTAGGTACTGAGCCTGCCTACATATCCCTGGTCTTTGGAATCAAGTCACTTGTAGTTCGACTCAATAGGAGGAAAAAGGTATCCCTTATGCGGAACTGCATTTATCTGTGTCGGTTTGTGCCCGACCGGTTGTGGAAAAATTTAAAGAAAGCGAATAAAGCAAATAAGGAAATAAACACTTTGTGGGGTTGAGCATGGGGTGGAGTGATATTTCAAGTCCTGGCCGACGAGCTTGACTCTCATAGGCACCCTATCTCGACCGGCGGTGTAAGAAAAAGTTCCACATTTGCTCCGTATGTTTCTTGATCTGATTGGATCAGCCTTCTTTTTATTTAGTGGCTGCTAATCTGCTTCGATCTGCTGGGCAAACACTGTGATTTATCTTGAAAAATACTGCGGCCGTCTTGCTGAAGTTACATCATTCTGATCTTTGGAGCGAATACTGCTGCCGTCTGATCGGATTTAAATGGCTTTGATATACTGGGACGAAAAAGGTAACCAATTGGCCGGATTTACATTGCTTTATCTTTGTAGCAAAAACTGCAATCAATTGACTGGATTTACATATCCTGACTCACTGGAGCAAAAATTGCAACCAACTGGCCGGATTTATATCGCTTGACCTTTATTGGAAAGACTGCAACCAATTGACCGGATTTACATCGCCTGACTCTTGTAGCAAAAATTGTAGCTGACTGGCCGAATTTAAATCTCTTGACTCACTGGAGCGAAAACTACACCCAACTGGCAGAATTTACATCGCTTGATCTTTGTAGCGAAAACTGCAACCAATTGACCGGAATTGCATCGCTTGACCTTTATTGCAAAAACTGCAACCGACTGGCCGGATTTACATTGCTTGAATCAATAGAGCAAAAATTGCACCAACTGGTCAGCTTTACATCACTTGACCTTTATAGCGAAAGCTGCAACCAATTGACTGGAATTACATCGCCTGACACTTATAGCAAAAACTGTATCCGATTGGCTGAATTTACATTGCTTGACTCACTGGAGTGAAAACCGCACCCAACTGGCCGGATTTACATCGCTTGACTTTTATAGCGAAGACTACAAACAATTGACCGGATTTACATCGCCTGACTCTTGTAGCGAAAGTTGTAGCCGACTGGCCGGATTTACACCGCTTGACTCTTAATACATTAGTTGTGACCTTCTCGATCGGATGTTGCTTCATTTCTTTTGCTTTTCACCATGACCTTGTTGGTCGGATGTTTTTCCTCACGGCATTTTCGGTCATTTGATAGCACTCGTGGCTAGATATTTTCCCTTATGGCGTTTTGATCCTTTAATAGCCCTTGTGGCTAGATATTTTCCCTTATGGATTTTCGATCTTTTCATAGCCTTTTTGTTACACCCCGGAAATTTTCCCGTTAAGCGTACAGTGAATAGGCTAACAAGGATATAGTGTATACGATGTTGGAGAGACGAGTGGTAACATTCATTTGATTGGTATCGAGGTATTGAACAACTGTTAAGAAGGTCCCGTAAGGATCGGAGATTAAATGAAGAGACAAAATAAGACTCAGTGAACTGGCGAATTATACGGTAGGTTATACGGACCGTATAATGGTTTTACGGCCGCATAATGAACCGTTAAAGTGTCACAGAAAGAAGTTGAGGAAAAGTGGGTTTTACGGTAGATTATACGGACCGTATAAAATTATACGGCCCGTCAAATGAACCGTCAAGTTGACACAAAAAGGGGTGATCACTGAGTCAGTTTTACGGTTAATTATATGGACTGTATAAATTTATACGGACCGTATAATGGCATCGGGACTAGTTTTGTATATATAAAAATATGATCCAAGTTCATTTTCATTATTTCTCCTTCTCACTACACGACCCAATCTCTCTCTAGAAACTTCCAAACACATCCAAACCAAGAATTCAAGAGAAAATCTAGATCAATAACACCCAAATTCATGAAATCAAAAGTGTGAAACTCCTTATAGTTCATCTAAGTCAAGGAATTCCAAAGAAGGTGGAACTAGGGTTTTGTCTAGGAGAAGTATTTCAACTCAAGACTTGTTCAACCATCATCCAAGGTATGTTTCATGATCATTTCATGTTGCTTAAGGTATTGGAAGCCTTAGATACTTGAAATGTAGAAGAACATAGAAAGTGGGTCATTACTGAGTGAATAGTGACATAATTGAATGATAGTGGAATTGAATCATGAAAGTTGAAGAGTTGTGATTATGAATACGTTATAATGATGTTTATATCATGAATCAAGTATTAAATGCGTGAAAACACAAAGATGAGTTATACGGAGAAATATGGGAAATTTGGAGGACAATGGTGGATTTTGCTAAATATACATAAATGATGATTGTTGATTGTGATATTGTGAGTAGTATTGTGAATGTTGGGAGTTGATATAGAACATGCGAAAAGTAGTATAAACAAAGGGAGTGCTGCCCAAATTTTCCTAAAATTAACGATGCGTTCTTGTAGTCAATTAACTAATGTTAATTCGAATTCTCTCAGGAAGGTAACGACGTGATATCGAAGGAGAACAAGTGAGTGATAGCTTAGTTAAACGACCAAGGTATGTGAGGCTAGTCCTTTCCTTATAATGGCATGAATCCTATAGTGTAAACTCTTTACCCTCTCCGTGATTCATAAATGTCTATATAAGATAAGAGACACGGTATGATGATGCTATAATGATAATGATGTTATTTATTGCCTACACTCACCTTATGTTCTAGGTCCTTCAAGGTGAGGCAGAATGTCAGTAATTGTTCCATAATGGGATCGGGGGATCACGACCTTACGTCACCCCAATAGAGTAAACTTGATCTTGAGCCTTATGCACGTACTATGATAAGATAAGCATATGATGATAAGGATATTGCTATAAGTATTTTATGATAAGCATGACATGAGCATTTCACACCGTGCCTAGTTGGCCGGGCAGTCACCGCCAAGGCAGGCTGCTATATGGATACACCATGACCTTTTAGCATAGGCAGACACCACTAGTGGGCGGCATGAGATGGTACCCCGGACGCTGGTGGCCTGGATGCAAGCTAATGTTATTGATTATCACACCGTTCCGACATGGATCGGCAGCTTGCATATTATGCATATATGACATGATGATGAGTATGAGTAAGACAACATGCATTACTTCCCTTATGATTATCATTCAGATACAGATGTTTCATATTGATGTTCTCATTATATTATTGATTTCTTCTTCATTGTTTATGCCTCTCATACTCAGTACAATATTCGTACTGACGTCCGTTTTCTTTGGATGTTGTGTTCATGCCCACGGGTAGACAGGGAGGTGAGCTTGGCCCAGATCCTCCGTAGCTGTCAGCTGATAGAGAGCATTCCATTGTTCGGAGGTGTATATGGTTATTCTTTTGGTACATATGCATATTTTGGGCACGACGGAGTCTTGTTCCATATATATATATACAGTATGTCAGTAGAGGCTCGTAGATACGTAGTGTGGGTTAGATGGTCTCACAGGATGTATCATCTATATATATATATATATATATATATATTATTTTGAAGGCCGAGAGGCAAATGAATATAAAGAATTTACGTTTCTATACAAAATATGTTTTCTTATACTTTCGTGTATAAAATTTGAAAAAAGAGCATTAAATGAGTAAGATGAGTAGTAGAGTGAGCGGTGCTCGGTAGCTAGCTCCGGGTAGCCGTCGCGGCCCCTAGTTGGGTCGTGACAAAAGTGGTATCAGAGCAGTTCGTCCTAGGAAGTGTCTACGAGCCGTGTCTAGTATAGTCTTGTTTATGGTGTGTTGCGCGCCACACTAATAAACAAGAGGCTACAGGGCATTTAGGAAAATGGCCATCCTCCTTTTCATGAGATCGTGCTATAGAGCCATGCCTAAGATTACATCCTTCCTAAAAGTGTGTTATGGTTTCAGAAAAATGCCGCCAGAGGGAAAACGACCGCCGCCCAGAAGGGCAAGGCTACGACAAAAAGGCGGGCAGAACGAGAGCTTCCGATGAATGTAGAGGAAGGTGAATCGCAAAATGAGGCCGTGCCCGATGTAGAAGAGCAAGGAGGAGCCTCAGCTCCGATTCCTCCACCGGGTGCTTCGGGTCAACAAGTATCCGAGGCCATACAATTATTGAAACAATTGGTTGCCGCTCAGGCACAACGACAGAATGCGGGCCTAAGTGATCGTTCAGCTAGTACGAGAGCCCGTGATTTTATGACTTTAAATCCCCCGGAATTCTTTGGGTCGAAGCCGGATGAAGATCCGCAAAACTTCATTGATGAAATGTTGAGGACCATAAAGATTATTCATGCCTCCGAGACCGAATCCGTGGAGTTGGCCTCTTATAGACTCCGCGATGTGGCGGTGTTATGGTACAAAAATTGGATGGCATCAAGAGGAGAGAATGCACCACCTCCCGTTTGGCAAGAATTCATGAATGCCTTTATTCGTCATTACTTACCACCCGAGGTCCGCCGAGCTAGAGCGGACAGGTTTTTGAACTTAATGCAAGGAAGCATGAGTGCCCGAGAGTACAGTATGCAATTCAATTATTTGTCTAGGTATGCTCCATCTATGGTGACCGTTCCTTTCAGTCAGGACAGGGCCAGAGTTCGAGGGCCCCAGATTCTCAGTTCAGGGGAGATTCTACTCAGAGGAGACCTCCAGTACCGCGGTGCAGCCAGTGCGGTTAAATTACATTCCGGAAAGTGTCGTCAGGGTTCGGATGCTTGTTATGCCTGCGGGCAAGTTGGTCATATGATGAGAGACTGTCCTTCAGCGAGAGATAGGGCTGGGACTCAGCCTACAGGTTCAGCAGCGGGTTCTTCTTCAGTACGCCCGACAGCACAGATTCCCCAGACTTCAGCAGGTAGAGGTAGAGGCAGAGGGGGAGCATCTACTTCAGGTGTTGTTCAACCCCGCGTATATGCTCTAGCTGGGCGACAGGATCTTGAGTCCTCCCCAGATGTTGTCACAGGTACATTGGCTATATTTTCCCGTGATGTATATTCTCTGATTGATCCGGATTCTACCTTCTCATATATTACTCCGTATATTGCTGATTGTATTGGGGTGAGACCCGAGCCAATTAAACCTTTTGAGGTGTTCACTCTGGTTGGTGATCCCGTGATAGCGAGACAAGTATATAAGAATTGTGTAGTTGTTATAAGTGATCGTCAGACAAAATCTGATCTAATTGACCTCGAGATGATAGATTTTGATGTAATTATGGCTATGGATTGGTTGGCATCGTGCTATGCTAATGTTTGTTGCCGGATGAAAGTAGTTCGATTCCAATTTCCGGTAGAGCCCGTACTTGAATTGAAGGGTAATACAACTTCTTCAAAGGGTAGGTTTATTTCCTACCTTAAGGCAAGGAAGATGATAGCTAAGGGTTATATTTGTCACTTAGTTCGAGTTCATGATACCGAGGCAAAGACACTAGCTTTTCAATCAGTTCCGGTAGTGAGTGAATTCCCAGATGAACTACCAGGTCTTCCTCCAGAAAGGGAAATTGATTTTGCCATTGATGTATTGCCGGACACCAAGCCCATTTCTATTCCTCCTTATCGGATGGCCCCAGCAGAATTGAAAGAGTTAAAGGCACAGTTGAAAGACTTGACTGAGAAGGGTTTCATTAGGCCCAGTTCATCACCGTGGGGAGCACCGGTCTTGTTCGTGAGAAAGAAAGACGGTTCGCTACGAATGTGTATTGATTATAGACAGTTGAACAAAGTGACGGTAAAGAACAAATATCCCCTCCCCAGAATTGACGACTTGTTCGATCAATTGCAAGGTGCTAAGTAGTTTTCCAAGATAGATCTAAGATTGGGTTATCATCAAATGAGAATTAGAGAAGAAGATATCCCCAAAACGGCTTTCAGGACGAGGTATGGGCACTATGAGTTCCGAGTAATGTCATTTGGGTTGACGAATGCCCCGGCTGTGTTCATGAATTTAATGAATAATGTGTTCAGACCATTCTCAGATCTCTTTGTGATAGTATTTATTGATGATATTCTGGTGTATTCTCGCACAGAATCGGAACATGCAGATCATTTAAGAATTGTTCTTGGCGTTCTTCGAGCTCGGGAATTATATGGAAAGTTTTCAAAGTGCGATTTTTAGCTTAATTCTGTGGCATTCCTGGGTCATGTTATTTCAGATGATGGCATTCGAGTCGACACTCAGAAAATTGAAGCGGTGAAGACTTGGCGAAGGCCTACAACACCCACGGAAGTTCGTAGTTTCCTTGGACTGGCAGGCTACTATAGAAGATTTGTAGAGGGCTTTTCATCCATTTCAACTCCATTGACGAAACTAACACAGAAGTCAGCTAAATTCCAGTGGAATGATGCTTGTGAGCGTAGCTTCCAAGAGTTGAAAGATAAATTGACCTCAGCCCCAGTGTTAACACTTCCAGAAGGGTCAGATGGCTATATCGTATATTGTGATGCTTCTGGTGTCGGACTAGGATGTGTATTGATGCAGCATGGGAAAGTTATTGCATATGCTTTGAGGCTATTGCGGAAACATGAAAGGAACTATCCAACTCATGATCTTGAATTAGCTGCGGTTATTCATGCCTTAAAGATGTGGAGACATTATTTGTATGGTGTAAACGTCAATATTTATACAGATCACAGAAGTCTTCAATATATTTTCCTGAAAAAGGAGTTGAACCTGCGACAGAGGCGGTAGTTAGAATTGTTAAAAGATTATGATGTGAATATTTTATACCACCCCGGAAAGGAAAATGTAGTAGCCGACGCGCTTAGCCGCCGATCAATGGGTAGCTTAAGTGAAGTTTCCTCGGAAAGGAAAGAGATAGCTCGTGAGCTCCACCAACTAGCTAATCTTGGAGTACGTGTAATGGATTCGGGTGATTCAGGGATTAGCATCAATGACCCCACAGTTTCATCCTTGAATATAGAAGTGATGGAACGGCAATAGGAAGATTCCCAGTTAAGCCGCTACCGAGATCTATCTCATGAAAAGGAAAAGTCTCCATTTGAAATTTCCATAGATGGGATTCTTAGATATCGGGACAGGCTATGTGTACCGGATGTGGCAAATTTGCGCCAACGGATTTTAGAGGAAGCACATTATTCCCGATATTCTATTCATCCAGGTGCAACCAAGATGTACCATGATCTTAAATTGATATATTGGTGGGATGGCATGAAGCGAGACATAGCAGAATTTGTGGCACAATGTCCGAATTGCCAGCAAGTAAAGGCTGAGCATCAAAATCCAGGAGGTTTATTGCAAGCAATGGAAATTCCTATGTGGAAATGGGAAATCATTAACATGGATTTTGTTGTGGGATTACCCCGTTCACGAGGGAAGTATGATTCTATATGGGTGATCGTGGATAGATTGACAAAAGCAGCCCATTTTCTCCAAGTTAGGACTACTTACTCAGCCGAAGATTATGCGAGGTTATATCTCAAGGAAATTGTGCGACTTCATGGAATTCCTTTGGCCATTATCATAGACAGAGGGGCACAATTTACAGCCAAGTTTTGGAAGTCTTTTCAAGAAGGTCTAGGAACTCAAGTAAAGCTCAGCACGACATTTCACCCGCAGACTGATGGACAAGCCGAGCGCACTATTCAGACCTTAGAGGATATGCTGCGAGCATGTGTGCTGGATTTCGGTGGAAGTTGGGATGATCACCTACCACTGATTGAATTTGCGTATAACAATAGCTATCATTCTAGCATTCAAATGGCTCCATACGAGGCCTTATATGGAAGGAAATGTAGATCTCCAGTTGGATGGTTTGAAATAGGAGAAGCACAATTGATAGGCCCCGAATTGATTCAGCAAGCGGTAGAAAAAGTTAAGGTGATCCGAGATCGATTGCTAACAGCCCAAAGCCGCCAAAAGTCTTATGCAGACAATCGCCGACGAGACCTGGAATTTCAAGTTGGCGATTGGGTGTTCCTGAAAGTGTCACCGATGAAGGGGGTGATGAGATTTGGCAAGAAAGGGAAGTTAAGCCCTAGATACATCGGACCCTATGAAATCATTAATAAGGTGGGTCAGGCAGCTTATGAATTGAAACTGCCTTCGGAGCTTGAATCGGTCCATCCAGTATTCCATGTTTCGATGCTCCGCAAGTGCATTGGAGACCCAACAAGAATAGTTCCGGTAGAGAATGTGCAAGTGACAGAGAAGCTAACATACGAAGAAGTGCCTATTGCTATTCTAGATAGGCAAGTGCGAAGGCTTCGGAGTAAAGAGGTTGCTTCAGTCAAAGTTCTATGGCGGAACAACAACCGGGAAGAAATGACTTGGGAAGCAGAGGAGAAGATGAGATCCATGTACCCCCATTTGTTCCAATCCCTGGAAGATATTCAAGATGAAACGTCGACGATATAAGGTATGTATGCTTTATTTTTATGTTTTTGGTCGTGTGTGGCCATAGATGTGTTGATATTGTGATGTAGCCCTGTGAGGCGATGATATTATGGGTTGCTGTGACAGGTCAGTAGTGCTAGATTACGGGGGAAACTCTGGTAAAATTTTTATAGAATCCCGAGTGTTTAACATTCAAGGACGAATGTTCCAAAAAGGGGGGAAGAATGTTACACCCCGGAAATTTTCCCGTTAAGCGTACAGTGAATAGGCTAACAAGGATATAGTGTATACGATGTTGTAGAGACGAGTGGTAACGTTCATTTGATTGGTATCGAGGTATTGAACAACTGTTAAGAAAGTCCCGTAAGGATCGGAGATTAAACGAAGAGACAAAATAAGACTCAGTGAACTGGCGAATTATACGGTAGGTTATACGGACCGTATAATGGTTTTACGGCCGCATAATAAACCGTTAAAGTGTCACAGAAAGAAGTTGAGGAAAAGTGGGTTTTACGGTAGATTATACGGACCGTATAAAATTATACGGCCCGTCAAATGAACTGTCACGTTGACACAGAAAGGGGTGATCACTGAGTCAGTGTTACAGTTAATTATACGGACCGTATAAATTTATACGGACCGTATAATGGCATCGGGACTGGTTTTGTATTTATAAAAATATGATCCAAGTTCATTTTCATTATTTCTCCTTCTCACTACACGATCCAATCTCTATCTAGAAACTTCCAAACACTTCCAAACCAAGAATTCATGCGAAAATCTAAATCAATAACACCCAAATTCATGAAATCAAGAGTGTGAATCTCCTCATAGTTCATCTAAGTCAAGGAATTCCAAAGAAGGTGGAACTAGGGTTTTGTCTAGGAGAAGTATTTCAACTCAAGACTTGTTCAACCATCATCCAAAGTAAGTTTCATGATCATTTCATGTTGCTTAAGGTATTGGAAGGCTTGGATACTTGAAATGTAGAAGAACATAGAAAGTGGGTCATTACTGAGTGAATAGTGACATAATTGAATTATAGTGGAATTGAATCATGAAAGTTGAAGAGTTGTGATTATGAATACGTTATAATGATGTTTATATCATGAATCAAGTATTAAATGCGTGAAAACACAAAAATGAGTTATAAGGAGAAATATGGGAAAATTGGAGGACAATGGTGGATTTTGCTAAATATACATAAATGATGATTGTTGATTTGTATATTGTGAGTAGTATTATGAATGTTGGGAGTTGATATAGAACATGGGAAAAGTAGTATAAACAAAGGGAGTGCTGCCCAATTTTTCCTAGAATTAACGATGCGTTCTTGTAGTCAATTAACTAATGTTAATTGGAATTCTCTAAGGAAGGTAACGACGTGCTATCGAAGGAGAACAAGTGAGCGATAGCTTAGTTAAACGACCAAGGTATGTGAGGCTAGTCCTTTCCTTCTAATGGCATGAATCCTATAGTGTAAACGTTTTACGCTCTCCATGAGTTCCCATTTTCCGAAAAGTTAAAAGCCTATATTCATAAATGTCTATATAAGATAAGAGACACGTTATGATGATGCTATAATGATAATTATGTTATTTATTGCCTACACTCACCTTATGTTCTAGGTCCTTCAAGGTGAGGCAGAATGTCAGTAATTGCTCCATAATGGGATCGGGGGATCACGACCTTACGTCACCCCAATAGAGTAAAGCTGATCTTGAGCCTTATGCACGTACTATGATAAGATAAGCATATGATGATAAGCATATTGCTATAAGTATTTTATGATAAGCATGACATGAGCATTTCACACCGTGCCTAGTTGACCGGGCAGTCACCGCTAAGGCAGGAAGCTATACGGATACACCATGACCTTTTAGCATGGGCAGACACCACTAGTGGGCGGCATGAGATGGTACCCCGGACGCGGGTGGCCTGGATGCAGGATAATGTTATTGATTATCACACCGTTCCGACATGGACGGGCAGCTTGCATATTATGCATATATGACATGATGATGAGTATGAGTAAGACAGCATGCATTACTTCCCTTATGATTGTCATTCAGATACAGATGTTTCATATTGATGTTCTCATTATATTATTGATGTCTTCTTAATTGTTTATGCCTCTCATACTCAGTACAATATTCGTACTGACGTCCGTTTTCTTTGGACACTGTGTTCATGCCCACAGGTAGACAGGGAGGTGAGCTTGGCCCAGATCCTTCATAGCTGTCAGCTGATAGAGAGCACTCCATTGTTCGGAGGTGTTTATGGTTATTCTTTTGGTAAATATGCTTATTTTGGGCATGACAGAGTCTTGTTCCGTCTATATATATACAATATGTCAGTAGAGGCTCGTAGATACACAGTGTGGGTTAGATGGTCTCACAGGATGTATCATATATATATATTATTTTGAAGGCCGAGGCAAATGAATATAAAGCATTTACGTTTCTATACAAAATATGTTTTCTTATACTTTCGTGTATAAAATTTACAAAAAGAGCATTAAATGAGTAAGATGAGTAGTAGAGTGAGCGGTGCTCGGTAGCTAGCTCCGGGTACCCGTCACGGCCCCTAGTTGGGTCGTGACACTTGTGGCCCAATATTTACCCTTATGACGTTTTGATCCTTTGATAGCACTCATCGCTTGATTTTTGCCCTTATGGCATTTTGATCCTTTGATAACCCTCACAGATAACTAAATTGTGCATATGACCTCCGGCAATGGTTGCTACGTCATTTGGCAAACACTTTTCGCCTGCACATGAAAAAATGTTAGAAACATGGGTTGTGCTCCTGACAAAATGGGGACCTGCATCAGCAAAGGTTCAGTTTTCTATTAAAGTTGATTTGTCTCGCCACACTTGATTATATCACTAGCTTTGCCGACTTCGGGCTCAATCCCTCTGAGGCTTGGTATTTGAAAGATGAATTTATTTGAATCATGCAAAGAAAAATGTTTTTCATAAATTTTTAGCTAAAACTATTTTATGGAAGTAAATGTATCCTCTAATTTTTAAGTTAATTGTCATGACATGCACTTTGAATAAGAAGTAATCCTTGTTTAGCGTGCAACACACCATAAACAAGACTCTACTAGACACGGCTCGTAGACACTTCCTTGGACTGAACTGCTCTGATACCACTTCTGTCACGACCCGACCAGGGGTTGCGACGGGTACCCGGGGCTAGCCACCGAGCACCCCTCGTTCTACTGCTTATCAAACTCAAGTTATAAGAAAATCATCTTTCATTCGAAGATATAAATACTTTTATATGCAAAAGCCTTTTGGTCATTGAAATAATATATACATATATATATATGCATGGTAACAACCTCGTGACACCATTTTAACCACACTGTGTATCTACGAGCCTCAACTAGAGTACTAGACATACGGACGGGACAGGACAGGACCCCGTCGTTCCCAAAACATACATGTACATAAAAAGATAACCATCAGCACCTCTGGAACAATGGACTGCTCTCAAAACCGCTAACAGCTCCTACGAGTCTGGATCAAGATCACCTCCCTGTCTACCTGTGGGCATGAACACAGCGTCCAAAGAAAACGGACATCAGTATGAACGTTGTACTGAGTATGAGAGGTATAAACAATAATATCACATCAATGAAATAAAGGAAGTATCAATAAGGAACATATGTATCTGACTGTCACATAGAAAGGAAGTGATGCATACTGGATTACTCATAATCATCATCATATCATATATGCATAAGTATATAAGCTGCCCGTCCATATCGGATCGGTGTAATAATCATTAGCCTGCGTCCAGGCCTCCCGCGTCCGGGGTATCATCTAATGCTGCCAACTAGTGGTGTCTGCCCATGCCGTCTGGCCATGGTGTATAGCTGCCCGCCTTAGCGGTGACTGCCCGGCCAAATAGGCGCGGTGCTATATCATCATCATAATATGCTCATCATAGTGCATGCATAAAGACTCAAGGACAACTATGCTGTATCGGGGTGACGTAAAGTCGTGATCCCCCGATTTCCTTATGGAGCTCGCATTAACATCCTGCCTCACCTTGAAGGGAATAGTATATGAGGTGTAAGCAATAAATGACATCATTGACGCTTATATCATGAACATCCAGAACTTTTATACCCTAACTCATTACTTTGTGTAGCAAATTGGGAATATACGCTCATATCTTTCCGGAACTTAAGAGATTCATGGAGAAGAAAGAAAGTCATGCTATAGGATTCATGTCGTAGAAATAAAGAACTAGCCTCACATACCTTTTGCGCTTGACTAATCTATCGTTCGCTTAGTTTCCTTTGGTGCCCACGTTTCTACCTTCAAGAGGAATCACATTGACATTAGTTACTCGGCTATAAGAACATTTCACTATTTCTAGGGAAAATTGGGCAGCACTTCCTTTGTTTATACTACTTTTCCCACATCCTATATCAACTCCCAAACGTTAATAACAACATTCACAACATAGTAACAACAATCATCATTTACCTACATTTACCACAATTCACCATTTATCTTTGCTTCCTCCACAATTATGGTCACAATTCATTATTGCACTTCTTCACAAATAATACTTATTCCATATTCTATATGTTGTACATAACACATTTACAATCACAACATACCAATATTCATCATCCACCGGAAACTACTACTCAACAATGACACTATTCACATATTCATGACCCAATTTCTATGTCTTTCCACAATCCAAGTGTTACAACTTTCAACCACTCAAACCATATAAAAAGGTCACAAAACTTACCTTGGATGATGGATGAACAACACTCAAGTGGAGCTTCTCGTCTTGCACCAAAACCCTAACTCACTTCTCTTGAGTTTTCTTGGCTTAGATGAACTTTTAATGGGTTTGATACACTTGATTTCATGGATTTGGTGTAGTTGACCATGGTTTTCCTTTGATTTCTTATGGGTGAATGATGTAGAAGGTTCTAGAGGGTTCTTGGAAAGAGAAGAGTGGAAGATGAAATAAAATAAAATGGAGGAGGGTCCTTATATTAATTCATGAAATCAGTCCCAACCAAGATGTACGGTGCGATCGACGGAGCGTCGATTGGATCGACTGGGAGTCGATCTGGCCGTCGAAGCCGTTAAATTTCCAGTGAGCAATCTGTCATCTCCTTTCATTCGACGGTAAGAAGGACGGTTCGTCGAACTGATCGACGAAGCGTCGACCTGTTCGTTGAATGGTCTTCTCTCCAACTAAAATTTATGACACAATCGACGGAGCGTCGACTCGTTCGACGGTACAAAGAACGACCGTCGAACCCCCCTTTCACAGAGCTGCAGTGAAGTTTCATTTAACGAGCTTTCCCCCCTTGCCTTTAACTTCTTTGGAATCTTAATTAGGATTATTAAGTATCCCTTCTTACTTGTAGGGACATCATGTTCACCCTAACTTACGTTAGTCCCTTCACCGCTCAGCAACCCAAAGTTCCGAGGTGTAATAACTGGGCTCTCAGTTACAGACATCTGGGACTTAGTGTCCAAGCTTTCTAGTGGACCTTCAGAGGCCAATCTCGACCACTTTGCCAGAGCGATATGCGGGCATACTTGGATGCTCAGAAGTAATAGAAAGAGTCTTATTAGAAATTTACAACTTTTGTTAGTATGATTGAGAAATCCTATGGTCCCATGGCCTTGGTACATTCTAACCTTCAGGAGGACTTTGATAAGGAGAAAAGGAAAAATAAGGAGCAGGTCAAACTTATAGTGAATATGCGGAAAGGCATCAAGGCAATTTTCAAATGAAGGAATCCAAAGAAGAGGTTACCCATTAAAGATGCAGATGACAGTAAGGAGTAGTGCTTCTTGTCAGAGGATGATGCTGATACTGATGATGGTGGTGCTGGCGATGACGAGGCCCAGAGCTCGACATAGCATTGGCGAGCCTTTCCCATAGTATTCTAGGCTAATGTAGACTTCAAGGAGTCCCTCAAACTATTTTATGTTTTGTTTTGATATTGTGCGGTGAGGACACTGCAATGTTTGTAGTTGGGGGTGGCATGTGGTAGCACACTGTGTTTTGTTTATGCTTGAATTGTGTTTTTACGAGGCTTTTATCTTATATATGGATATGTTCCCTTATCGGGCTTGTTTTGTGATTGTTGGTGTGGATGTGGATTGGTCACATTTGTTGTTTTATTTTTGTTATTAGCTATTACTCTTGTAATTTAGGTGTAGGTTCTCACAAGAGCAAACAATGTGGAGAGTTGTGGCTTGTTTGGTACTAATAGTGTTAGTCTTTTGCATGTGAAGTGTTGACTTGAGCATACCCCTCTGATTTTTTTTGGGGAATGGATAGCAAGATGCATGGAAAGAACGATTTTTGTGATATTTTTTGGATCATTTTGTGACTCGTTACCTACTAGTTGGTCTTACTTTGTATTATGAGATATGACTCTATTTTTCTTGTTTAGGAAGTGAAATTGATCCGTCTTGACTAGTTCATGTGTCATGCGTGGGGAGTGTTTGTAGTATAATTCTTGTGCTTACTTATATTATATATGTTCTTTGCCCGGTTAGTCTTTCATTGCTACTCTTGGTTATGTTAGTTGGAGAGATGACCTTAGGCAATCTTTGTGAATTTTGAAAAATCCTCTTTAGCCTTTCTAGCCTACCATTGCACTAATGTTATCACTAGTAACCTCGTTTGGGCCTACCATTGTACAAATATTTTTTATTATTCTTCACAAATTCCTATTGGTTCATGGCTATTGGTTCAGATCGACCCAAGAAGGGTTAGATCTAACCGCATGTATGTTATACCTTTAGATCTAGGACGTTGATTTTTTTTTACTGAGTGTTTGGTTTGGTTTTGGAAAAGGGTTTGTCCCACATTGTTCATTGTTAGTCTTGTTTGAATTTTTGGCGTTCTATAAATAGAACCCCACTCTCACAAAAACAGAGGTCGGAAAAAAAAAAGGAAGAAAATAGTGAGACAGAAAAATAGAGGAAAAATTCGAAAGTTGAAGAAATTGGAAAATTTTGATTTTTCAAGAAGATTCTTAGTAAAAAAATTTAATATCTTGACTGAAATAGTTGGGGTTTTCTCAGTTCTAAAATATTTTCATGCTTTATTTTTATTTTTTCACGTGGCTGAGGTTTGAAGCACAAAGCTCCCAAATTCATTCTTTTCTTGGCTGCGCACACAACAGGTAACTCTTGATTCATTTTATTTCGTTATTTATAATTTTTCCGAGTCTAAGTGTATTTACATTAGTTAGATTGCTTGTAGTTTGATGTTTACTAATGGTGGTTCTTATTGCTAAAGGTTGTTGTTAAGTGAATAGACTAGTGAAGAGCACGAGTATACGTTATTTCAATAAGTAAGAAACGACATTCGATGACCCTAGTTAAGATTTCAAAGATGTTTGAGATAGGGGAAGGAACTTGCCAAGAGAAGGCAAGGCTTACGATAGGTAACGGAAAGGGATTACGAGTAACGAGTTAGCGAGGATTTAATGATGTCTTGGAGAAGAGTGATAACGTCCCTTAGATTGGTATTGAGGTGTTAAACAAGTGTTAAGAAGGTTACATAAGGATTGGAGATCAAACGAGTCGACGAAACAGAGCTTCGGAATACTGGGGATTATACGGCCAAACATACTGGCCGTATAAAATATACGATCCGTATGTTGGGACCGTATAATCAGCCCAGAATGGCATACTTCTCTGGACCAAACATACGGCCCGTATAATATGTACGGACCGTATGTTGGTCCGTATACCTGGTCGGGGACTGAATGGTTCATTAAATAAAGGATTCAAGTTTCATTTCATTTCACTTCCATATCACACCCCTTTTCTCTAAAACATCTCTCTACATTTATTCCACAAGAATTCAAGAGGTATTAGTGATCAACACTATAAACTAAGTGAATCAAGTGCAAGAAAATCCATTAAAGATCATTCAAGTCAAGAAATCTCAATGGAGATGAACTAGGGGTTTTGCTCAATTGAAGTATTACCAACCAAGGCTTGTTCCTACAACATCTAAGGTAAGATTTATGGTATTTATATGTTGTTTAAGGTATTTGAGAGTTGAAATACTTGGATTGTAGAAGGGTATAGAAAAATGGGTCATGAATGTGGAATAGTGCCATTTTGAGTAATAGTTTGAATTGAGTCATGATTCTTGATGTGTTGTGATATAAATATGTTACAAATGATGTTGAGGACATGGGATAGGCAATGTATGTGAATGAACGTAGTCGTGTGTTATGACCATGGATATGGGTGAATGGAAGCGAAGTGAGAAATATAGATAATGTGGATGAATAAAGAATATTGTTATGATATTGTGAATGTATTATTGACATTTGGGAGATGATATACGATATGGAAGAATTTCGTATAAATAAAGGAGATGCTGTCCGATTTTCTCTAGTTTTAGTCGTGTATGCTAGCTATTGACTCTAATGATAGTATGACTTTAATGAAGGTAGAAACATGAGCTTCGGAGGAGAACGTGCAAGTGGTAAATAGTTTAACGGAAAGGTATGTAAGGCTAACCCTTCTTTCATAAGGCATGGTTCTTTAGCCAATCATCTAAACCTTCTATAATATTATGATAACCTTCAAATGATTCTATCTTTCGAGCTATTGAGCTCATGATCCTCGATATGTATTACGATTGTACTAAGCTCCTCATATGACGAGTAATCCTTTAAGGATAGATGTAATGAACAACGATGATAATGATTACGATAATGATAACGATGATAATAGCGATGATGATAACGATGTCGATAATGATAGTGATGATAATAATAAGATGCTTATGAGCTATTATATATGTGTATCTATGTATGATTATTATGGAATCCCGAGCTTATGAGGCCGGGTAGGATATGTATCTATTTAAGTAACGCGCGCACACCTCTGCAGATGGTACAGATAACACTGATGCCTTGGTAGGGCCAGGTAGATGTAACCCTGAAGCCTTGGTAGGGCCAGGTATGTGTAACCTTGAGCCATGGTTGGCCAAGTATGTATGAAACACCGAACCTTCGCAGTCGGGCATGCTATGTAAATGTTATGTATATGATATAGATATGAGTATGAATACGAACATGATACGGATATGAATACGAATAAGACTATGTATATGAATATGATTATGGACGCAATGTAAATGAATACGGATACGGATACGGATATGGATGTATGTACACGAATACGCGCTAGAAATGGAAAGTCCCTATGACAAGCAAGTAAGTGCTTATGACGTTGATACTGCTATCTCCCCTCATATGCTATTTCTTATATTGCTTATTATGCTTCTATATTGATGTTGATAATGCTTTACATACTCAGTACATTCTTCGTACTGACGTCCTTCTGTTTGTGGAAGCTACGTCATGCCCGCAGGTGCCCAGGGAGACAGACTTAACCTATAGCTACATTCTCAGAAACCACATAGCAGAGATCCATTTCATTCGGAGCTATAGCTTTTGGGTACTTATTCTTTTGTGTACATAATTATGGGCATAGCGGGGTCCTGTCCCGCCTATATGTTATGCAATACTCTCCTTAGAGGCTCGTAGACATGTGTACATGGTTAGATATGATTGGCCTTGTCGGCCTATATTTTGGATTTCATTTTGTTAGCCTCGTCGGCTTATGTACATTGATATGGGCATAGATGTTAATAGATGTCAATGGGACTAGTATGATTGATGAATAGAAATGTTTGTTTAAATATGTGGCTCACCTAAATGTAAGTGTAAAGGTACGCTAAGCGGGTGCCCGGGTGGGCCAGCACTGGGTGCCAGTCGCGGCCCCTAGTCGGGTCGTGACAAAAGTGGTATCAGAGCAGTTCAGTCCTAGGGTGTGTCTACGAGCCGTATCTAGTAGAGTCTTGGTTATGGGTGTGTTGTGCGCCACACTTATAAATAAGAAGCTGCGGGCATTTCAGGAATAAATGACGTTATTTCTTCATAAGAATTGTGCGATAGAGCTATGATATAAGAACTTCTTGTTCCTTAATCGTGTGTTGTGTATTTCAGAAATGCCTGTAATGAGAAAGGCTATAGTAGCCCAAAAGGGCAAGACGGTGGCAGAAAAGCGGGCTGAAAGAGCACCACCACCGGTAGTATAGGAAAGTGAGTCCCAGAGGGCGACTCAATCTCAGTCCTCCCGTTCAGTACCTATATTAGAGGAGCGTGAGGGAGCCTTAGCCCCAGCTCCAGCACCTCCGGTTCCTCCACCGGATGCTTCAGGCCAAGATGTAAAAGAGGCCATTCATTTGCTTACTTAATTGGTTGCTGCCCAGAGTCAGCAGCAAAGTACGGGGCAAGGTGATAGGGCTGTTAGTGCAAGGGCTCGTGACTTCATTAGCTTAAATCCTCCGGAATTCTTTGGATCAAAGCCGGATAAAGACCCTCAAAATTTTATTGATGGTATGTTGAGGACGCTTCGGTTGATACATGCTTCGGACACCGAATCGGTGGAGCTAGCGTCATATAGATTGAGGGATGTCTCGATCCATTGGTACACAGTTTGGATGGCTTCACGGGGAGCCAATGCACCTCCCCCCGTATGGCAAGAGTTTGTTGATGCTTTCCTCCGGCATTATATGCCTCTAGAAGTTTAGCGAGCTAGAGCCGATAAGTTATTGAATTTGAGGCAAGGTAGCATGAGTGCTTTAGAGTATAGTCTCCGCTTCAATTATTTGGCTAGGTATGCTTCGGCTATGGTAGCGGATATGGGTGACTGAGTGCACCGATTTGTGAAGGGCCTAGGGCCACATTTGATCGATAGGTGCTTGACTGCGTCCCTTCAGGACAATATGGATATTGCACGCATTCAGGCCCATGCTCAGAACTTAGAAGAAAGCCTACAGCGGCAACGATGTGCGCGCGAGCATGATAGGGGAAATAGCAAGAGGGCCAGATCTTCAGGTCCGATGAGTGAGTCTAGAGGCGGGCACAGACAGCAGTTTTCTAGGCATTCAGGCTATTCTATTGCCAGAGCACCTCCACGGTTTTCAGGCCAGAGATTCGATAGATCTATTCGTTCCGAGCCTAGTCAGAGCTTTTTGGGATCTCAGTTTAGAGGTGATTCGGGTCAGGCGAGGTCAGACGTGTCATGATGTTCCCAGTGTGGGAAGTTACATTGGGGTCCATGCCGATCGAGTTCAGATGTTTGCTATTCATGTGGTCGACCAGGCCATATTATGCGTGATTGCCCCTCAGTTCATGGTAGAGGTAGGACCCAGCCATCAGGGTCGGTAGCCGGGTTTTAGCATTTGTATGACTTATGGGGCCAGGTTCACATGCGCCAGTCGGCCACGGTAGAGGCAGAGGGAGAGCCCCAAGTTCTAACGGTCCTCAGCACCGTATTTATGCTTTGGCTGGACGCCAAGATCTTGAGTCTTCTCCTCATGTGGTCACAAGTATATTATCGGTATTGTCTCATGATGTATATGATTGGATTGATCCGGGCTCCACATTGTCATATGTTACTCCATATATTGCGGGTCGATTTAGAGTCGAACCGGAGTCGATCAAACCTTTTGAGGTGTCTACACCGGTTAGGGAATCGGTAATATCTAGCCGAGTATATAGAAACTGTATAGTTGTGATTTGTGACCGTCGTTAAAAATGGTAGACTTTGATGTTATTATGGGTATGGATTGGTTGGCTTCTTCCTATGCCAATGTTGATTATAGAATTAAAATGGTTCGTTTCCAGTTTCCGGGAGAACCAGTTTTAGAATGGAAAGGGAATACTGAGTCACTGAAAGGTAGGTTTATTTCCTATCTAAAGGCAAGGAAAATGATCACGAAATTTTCATAGAATCCCCGAGTGCTTAACATTCGAGGACGAATGTTCTTAAGGGGGGAACAATGTTACACCTCGAAAAAATTTCCGTTGATGCACAAGTGAATAGACTAGTGAAGAGAACGAGTATACGTTATTTCAATAAGTAAGAAACAACATTCGATGACCCTAGTTAAGATTTCAAAGATGTTTGAGATAGGGGAAGGAAGTTGCCAAGAGAAGGCGAGGCATATGATACGTAACGGAAAGGGATTACGAGTAACGAGTTAACGAGGATTTAATGATGTCTTGGAGAAGAGTAATAACGTCCCTTAGATTGGTATTGAGGTGTTAAACAAGTGTTAAGAAGGTTCCATAAGGATTGATCAAACGAGTCGACGAAAATGAGCTTCGGAATACTAGGGATTACATGGCCAAACATACTGGCCGTATAAAATATACGGTCAGTATGTTGGGACCGTATAATCTGCCAAGAATGGCATACACCTCTGGACCAAACATACGACCCGTATAATATGTACGGACCGTATGTTGGTCCGTATACCTGGTCGGGGACTGAATGGTTCATTAAATAAAGGATTCAAGTTTCATTTCATTTCACTTCCATATCACACCCCTTCTATCTAAAACATCTCTCTACATTTATTCCTTAAGAATTCAAGAGGTATTAGTGATCAACAACATAAACTAAGTGAATCAAGTGCAAGAAAACCCATTAAAGATCATTCAAGTCAAGAAATCTCATTGGAGATGAACTAGGGTTTTTGCTCAAGTGAAGTATTACCAACCAAGGCTTGTTCCTACAACATCTAAGGTAATATTTATGGTATTTCTATGTTTTTTAAGGTATTTGAGAGTTGAAATACTTGGATTGTAGAAGGGTATAGAAAAATGGGTCATGAATGTGGAATAGTGTCATTTTGAGTAATAGTTTGAATTGAGTCATGATTCTTGATGTGTTGTGATATAAATATGTTACAAATGATGTTGCGGACATGGGATAGGCAATGTTTGTGAATGAACGTAGTCGTGTGTTATGACCATGGATATGGGTGAGTGGAAGCGAAGTGAGAAATATAGATAATGTGGATGAATAAAGAATATTGTTATGATATTGTGAATGTATTATTGACGTTTGGGAGTTGATATACGATATGGAAGAATGTTGTATAAATAAAGGAGATGTTGTCCGATTTTCTCTAGTTTTAGTCGTGTATGCTAGCTATCGACTCTAATGATAGTATGACTTTAATGAAAGTAGAAACGGGATCTTCGGAGGAGAACGTGCAAGTGGTAAATAGTTGAACGTAAAGGTATGTAAGGCTAAACCTTTTTTCATATGGAATGGTTCTTTGGCCAATCATATAAACCTTCTATAAGATTATGATATCCTTCAAATGATTCTATCTTTCGAGCTATTGAGCTCATGATCCTCGATATTATATTACGATTGCACTAAGTTCCTCATATGACGAGTAATCCTATAAGGATAGATGTAATGAACAACGATGATAGTGATAACGATAATGATAACGATGGTAATAGCGATGACGATAACGATGTCGATATTGATAGTGATGTTAATAATATGATGCTTATGAGCTATTATATATGTGTATCTATATATGATTATTATGGAACCCCAAGCTTATGCGTTCGGGTAGGATATGTATCTATTTACGTAACACGCGCACACCTCTGCAGATGGTACGGATAACCCTGATTGTCACGACCCAGCCCGATGGGCCATGACTAGTGCCCGAGCTGGACACTCGTATACGATCCTATTAGATATAGTCAAACTGAAACTAAGGACAGTATGGAAACTTGTAAAAGCAAGTTGTAGACTCATAACGCCATATATCATAATGAACCTGTCTCCTGAGGAGTCACAGCTAACCAAAACATAACATATTGTGCAAGCCGACAAGGCTGCCACTATATGCGGAAATACTCAAAACAAACCATATCGACATAGCTGACCAAAACCTATATACAACCCACACATGTCTACAGACCTTTAAGAGTATAAAAGTGAAATATGACGGGACAGGGCCCCGCCGTACCCCTGGATATACATAAGTCTATATCAAGGATTTGTACCAAAATAACTTAGGCTCCGGAACAATGGATCTCTCCGCACAGCTGAGCAGAAGTCCTAGGCTGGAGGATCACCAAACTGAGTGTCTGTACCTGCGGGCATGAAAAGCAGCCCCCGAAGAAAGGGGGTCAGTACGAGGAATGTACTGAGTATATAAAGCATGAAATACCATAAAAAAAATCATGACTGAATAAAAGATTACAGGAGGCAAGTATGATAATCAAGGATACCAATGCACATGTGCCTTATGAGATAAGAATCATGCATATTTATATCATATACCTTACCCGGCCCATTATGGGACTCGGTGAATGAAGTCATATACATATATACCGTACCCGACCCTCTAGTGAAGGTCTCGGTGAAATAATCATATATATACCGTATCCGGCCCTCTAGTGAGGGACTCGGTGAACAATGCAATGCAACTGTGCACGAATACATACCCGGCCCAAGACTCGGTGAAATGATGTAATTACGCTATGCACGATTAGAATATCATGAGCAACCATATGCAAAACTAAACCATCATTTGAGACCCAATAGAATAATCAGAATGAACCAACGCTGGAGAATCAAGACAACTATCATATCAAGTACCATCGAGAACTAGAGTTTACTGGGATTATGTACGCTCATCGTTCGCTTGTTTATGTAATTCATGCCAAAAGAAGGAAAGGATAGCTTTACATACCTTTGTGTTTATCAACGACTCGCTATATATATATATATAATGTGCGTGTACTACCCGTAATACTTCAACCTACATCAAGACATTAAAATTATGGTTAAGGTATGAAAGGGCTTGAAACAGATTTCTAAGCTAGTAGCTCATTTCTAGAAAATCGGGCAGCACCTCCCCTACATTTCTTTACTTCCGATATCCAAAACACCAACCAACAACAATATTAACAACATCAGCAACTAACACTATCAATCCAGCTCCTTAATACCATAAGAACAATCCAAAAAATTCATAATTATAGCATAGCGTGCGCCAAGCTCAGTTTCCGATCCTACAACAACAGTTTTGAACTCCTCTTTTTTCCAGCATTTAGTCACACATTAACAACATCAACAACAATGAAAATAAAAATCAACAACACGTCCAGCCCTCCAACAATACAAGAATAACCTCCACAAACCATTAGGTCAACATCCAACAATAGACTAGGACTTCTTGTCGATGTTTCACAAATTCTTGACAAGCCAATATAAATAAAGCTTCAGCTAGCTCATATACATAAAGAATAATTGAAACCTTGCCTAGATTATAAGTCACCAATTAACTCACAACAAAAGCAGCTCCTACATATGCTCACTTCCGCACAAAACGATTATCATACTAGTGTTAATCGACCTGAAACGTAACGACGAACTATGAGCCTACTACTCTTCAATTATATGGGTATCTCCACGTCATTTTACCTTCCAAAACTTATAGGAAAAGTAGAAAAAGAGATAGCTCAACAACAACACAAAACAATCCACAAAACAGCCCAATAATCTTACCATTAAAGTGCTCCAGTCAATTCAGGTCATGGAGGAAGAAAATAGAAGATTAACCCTGTTATGTCCCGTGTTTTCGTACAATTGGAAATCGTGAAATAATTACGACTTGTGTGTTATAAGGACCTAATTTAAATTTTGTGAATATGACTATGTTGGTTGTGAAATCTTTGATGCTAAGACCTCGGGGAAGGCCGAGGGTAAATTTGGAACTTCGGAAATTAGTTTCGGGAATTACAAAACGGGACTTTTCTCGAATTGGGCCAAGAAAATGCAATGCAAAATCAAGGCCCAAGATCAAATGGGGGCCGGCCATAGTGAGGCCCAAATCCATTATTAAAGGGGCATGTGCTATGCACATGACCCCATAAGTGGATATATACTAATAACACTTAGTATTATTCAAGAGAAAATCATAAAAATCAAGAACACCAAGAAAAGGGGGCATTCGGCCGAATTGAGAGGAGAAGAGAAAGAAAAATCCCAATCTTCCTTGTGATCCAAAAATCTTGTTCTTCTCATATTTGTGAAGTACTCAAGACGCTCTCCGGCGTGGTATAATTGGTTTGGCACAAGGATTCCGTTTGCGACAAGTCGGAAAGTTAGTAAAAGGTAAGAATCTTGCCCCTCTAATGTTATAGAATTGCTATGAATGTGTTACAGATTAGAAGTAGACGAGAATCCCGTAATTTGGACATAAATGGAAACGTGTGGGTGTGTGTGTGTAGTGTGTATGGCCGTGAGCCATAGAGAGGGAAATTGGTTTGAATTGATCTTGTTTAAGTTGGTAGAATGTGTTGTTGTGGCCCTTATATCGTAAACGATTAATTGGTGAATGAGATTGGCGTTGAAAAAAATGATTTTGAATATTATCGAAAAGTGTATACCTTCGGTATCTTTATGTATATCAATGTATATCTTGGGTGTTATAGACTTTAGATATGAATCTATATCGATGTTGATGAATTCGGAATGAAACGACGGGAGTTAGAATGTTCGTAGTGCATTTTAGATGTTTTGAAGAATTTGGGAAAATAATGGATTTTTATGCAATTTCGTGTATGGCATGGTTTGTAATTAGAATGGGATTATATAAGTTTGAATGTGGGAATGCATACAATTTTGTAGATATAGAATTAGAATTTTGAAAGTTTGAATGGAAGTTGCCAACTTTAGAAATCATGTAGAACTTTAAAGCTAGAATGGTTTGATTGTTGTTTGGTTTGGTTGTTGATGTGTGGGCTGTTGTGATTGGTTAATTTGAGCCGAGTTATGCCTCGGGGATGTTAGATTTATAGGGGAAATGCTGCCGAAATTTCGGTAGGCAAATATGGAGTTAAAGGAATTTTTGAGCCTAAGGATCTCATTTGGTAACTTTGACCATTTGCAGATTTTTGACGAAACGGGACGGGACTTTTGGAAGAGCTTACGACGTCTGTGAGGTGCAGATATCGGTGATCCTCCGCAGTAGGCTTCACTTCTTGCTATTCCGGAGTACTCTCATCCGACCCGGAGTCCACTTTTGGTACAGACTCTTTTGCTTTGTATATATTTGGGTATATCTGACTATTTGGGTACGGCGGGGCCCTGTCTCGCCATATGTCTTTGTTTGAGTTTGTAGAGGCCTGTAGTCATATATGTGGGGCGAGGGTCCTACGTGTCTATTGTCTGATTTTGCTTTCGGGTCTTAAGGCGGTCTGTTTGATATGATGGCCCCAAATGGCCCTTTTGTATATATTTGTATCTTGACCGGCGATGTCTATTCCGCCGCTTTGTCTGAGTTTGATTTGATATGACCGCTTAAGACATATTTTCGATATAAATTATGTTTGATATAACTTCTTGAAAATTCTGAAATAAGTTTGAGTTCGGAAATGAATATGCGACTTGGTCTGGGTACCCAGGTAGGGTGCCAGTCGCGGCCCACGGGGCTGGGTCGTGACAAAAGTGGTATCAGAGCGGTTTGTCCTCGGAATGTCTACAGGCCGTGTCTCGTAGAGTCTTGTTTATCGATGTGTTGTGCACCACATCTATAAACGGGAAGCTACAGGGCATTTAGGATGTTACTTTCTTTGAAATCTTAGATCGTGCGATAGAGCTGAGCTATTAGGATTATTTTGGTCTGACTCGCCCTTGTGTTTGCAGTGATGCCTCCGAAGAAGGCTACGGCGGCCCAGAAGGGCAAGGCGAGGATTGGAGAGACTAGCCAGGCACAGCGAGCTACCCGGGCTCGTGTTTATGATTTGCCTGAGGATGTGCCACAGTCGGAGGGGTCTGCTACACCCCCACCAGTACAGCCTGGAGTAGGACCTTCAGCAGCTCCAGAGGTCCGTGTACCCGCACCTGAGACTCCAGCTCCTCAGCCAGGGGCGGAGGATAGGACCCTGAGGGAGGCTGTACAGCTGTTGACTACACTGGTAGCAGGTCAGGCTCGCAGGCGCGGGCGGAGGGACGACGATGATGATGACAGACGGGACAGTCTGAGAGTTCGGGAGTTTTTGCTATGTGGCCCTCCAGAGTTCTTCGGGTCTAAGCCCGACGAGGACCCCCACGACTTTATTCGGGGGATGCGACGCTCACTGGACTTGGTCAGGGCTTCAGAGACTGAGTCAGTTGAGCTGGCTTCGCACCGGCTCCGAGATGTGGCTACTCATTGGTACGAGACTTGGGAGCTGTCTAGGGGAGTGGGTGCCCCTCCAGCCACTTGGGATCAGTTTGTGACAGCATTCACCCGCCACTTTTTGCCGCCAGAGTTACGGCGGGCACGGGCTGATCGATTCTTACGTCTGCAGCAGAGGGGTCGGAGTGTTCGCGAGTATAACCTTGAGTTTGATTCTCTGGCCCGATATGCACCGGCCGTGGTAGCAGATATGTCCGATCGGATGCACAGATATGTTATGGGATTAGACCGGTATTTGGTAGACAGCTGTATGGCCGTGTCACTGCAGGCAGACATGGATATTTCCCGGCTTCAGGCCTATGCGATGGGGATGGAGGACCGTCGCATATCTGATCCTGCTGGCAGAGATAGAGACAGGAGGCCGCCCAAGAGGGCTAGATCCGCGGGTTATTCAGGGGATTCTCGAGGCGGACAGCCTCAGCAGCAGCAGCAGTCTGACAGATATTTTCCTTCTTCCGGCCGGGGTACTCAGTCAGGCAGCCGGAGATTCGACAGTATGGGACCGTCTGGGGCCGTTCAGAGCTCCAGAGTGGCAGGTTCGCAGGTATCCAGGGGTCCCAGTCAGGCCAGACCACCTAGACCCCGTTGTCCACACTGCGGGAAGTCTCATCCCGGGGAGTGTTACCGAGCGACGGGAGCTTGTTTTTCTTGTGGCGGTCAGGGCCACTTTATGAGAGACTGCCCATTGGCCAGTGGTTCGGGTAATGCGGCTCAGCAGACAGGGTCAGCCGCCGGTTCTTCCTCTGCTCCATCTGTTGCACGCCCTGGAGGGCGGGGTATTCCAGCACCGGAAGGACGCGGTCGAGGCCGCGGTGGCGCTTCAGGTTCTAGCGGTCCCTCGAACCGCATATATGCTTTGGCCAGCCGCTAGGATCAGGAGGCTTCGCCAAACGTCGTCACAGGTACATTACTGGTTTTCTCCAGATCTGTATATGCATTGATTGACCCTGGCTCTACTTTATCATATATTTCCCCGCTCGTTGCTAGTAAGATTGGGATAGTGTCTGAGCCTATAGAGCCATTTGAGGTAGCTACGCCAGTTGGGGATTTTATTGTAGCGAGACAGATCTATAGGGATTGTTCTGTGACCATTTATGATCGTAGCACTAAGGCTGATTTGGTAGAGTTAGACATGCTCGAGTTTGATGTCATTATGGGTATGGACTGGTTGTCTTCCTGTTATGCTAATGTCGACTGCCAGAAAAAGGTAGTCCGTTTTCAGTTTCCCGGGGAACCAGTCATAGAGTGGTTCGGATCTACTGCATCGCCGAGGGGTAAGTTTATTTCATACCTCAAGGCTAAGAAGATGATTCAGAAGGGTTATATCTATCATTTGGTTCGTGTGCATGATACTGCCGCGGAGGTACCTACCCTTCAGTCTGTCCCGGTCGTCAGTGAGTTTCCAGATGTTTTTCCTGACGAGCTTCCTGGCCTTCCTCCGGAGCGGGAGATTGATTTTTCTATTGAGTTGATGCCGAATACGCAGCCTATATCTATTCCTCCCTACAGGATGGCACCAGCTGAGTTGAAGGAGTTGAAGGAGCAACTGAAAGATTTGCTGGATAAGGGTTTTATCAGGCCCAGCACATCACCCTGGGGAGCGCCGGTATTGTTTGTCAGAAAGAAGGATGGGTCGTTGCGGATGTGTATTGACTACCGGCAGCTGAATAGGGTGACTATTAAGAATAAATATCCCCTTCCCCGGATTGATGACTTGTTTGATCAGCTGCAGGGTGCTAGACACTTCTCCAAGATAGATCTGCGCTCAGGCTATCACCAGGTGCGAGTACGGGAGTCTGATATCCCGAAGACTGCTTTCAGGACCCGGTACGGGCATTATGAGTTCAGAGTTATGTCGTTCGGGCTGACTAATGCTCCAGCGGTGTTTATGGATCTGATGAACCGGGTATTTCGGCCATTCCTGGACATGTTTGTTATTGTGTTTATTGATGATATCCTGATTTACTCGCGATCAGCCGAGGAGCATTCAGATCATTTGAGGACGGTACTTGGCATTCTCCGTCAGCAGGAGTTATATGCTAAATTCTCTAAATGCGAGTTCTGGTTGACTTCTGTGGCATTCTTGGGTCATATTGTCGGCGCAGACGGTATTCGGGTCGATACGCAGAAGATTGAGGCTGTGCAGAATTGGCCCAGGCCTACTACACCGACTGAGGTGCGCAGTTTTCTGGGATTGGCTGGGTATTATCGCAGGTTTGTGGAGGACTTCTCTTCCGTTGCAGCACCACTGACGAGGCTTCCCCAGAAAGCAGCAAAATTCCAGTGGTCAGATGCCTGCGAGCGCAGCTTTCAGATGCTGAAGGAGAGATTGATTACAGCGCCAGTTCTGGCTCTTCCAGAGGGGTCTGATGGGTATGTTGTATATTGTGACGCCTCTGGTATTGGGATAGGATGTGTATTGATGCAGCACGGTCGAGTTATAGCCTATGCTTCCCGGCAGCTCAGACCGCACGAGAAGAACTATCCCACTCATGATCTTGAGTTGGCCGCGGTGATTCATGCTTTGAAGATTTGGCGGCATTATTTATATGGGGTCCACGTTGATATCTATACGGACCATAAGAGTCTCCAGTATATTTTTAAGCAGAAGGAGCTAAATTTGCGGCAGCGGAGATGGCTTGAGCTACTAAAGGATTATGACGTTGATATTCTGTACCATCCAGGGAAAGCCAACGTGGTAGCTGATGCGCTTAGCCGCAAGTCCGTAGGCAGTCTGGCTGATGTTCCATCTGATAAGAGAGATCTGGTTCGTGATATTCATCAGTTGGCCAGCCTCGGAGTTCGTTTGATAGATTCTGGGGATTCTGGGATTTCTGTTCGCCCGATTGCTGAATCATCTATTATTCAGGAGGTAAAGCAGCGCCAGTTTGAGGATCCTACTTTGATTCAGTACAGGGATGTGGCCCTTAATAAAGCAACGACTCAGTTCGAAATCTCGCCTGAAGGAGTATTATTGTACGACGGCAGGTTCTGTGTACCGGATGTTGCGGGCTTACGGCGGCAGATTATGGGCGAGGCCCATAATGCACGGTATTCTGTTCATCCTGGTTCCACTAAAATGTATCGGGACCTCAGGTGTTTGTATTGGTGGGACGGCATGAAGAAAGATATTGCTGAGTTTGTTAGTCAGTGCCCGAACTGCCAGCAAGTTAAGATCGAGCATCAGAAGCCCGGTGGATTATTGCAGGAGATGGAAATTCCAGCCTGGAAATGGGAGATGATTAATATGGATTTTGTTGTTGGATTACCGCGCACTCCACGCAGGTACGACTCTATCTGGGTTGTTGTTGACAGGTTGACGAAATCAGCCCATTTCCTTCCGGTCCGGACTACATATTCGGCTGAGGACTATGCCAGATTATATATCAGAGAGATAGTCAGACTTCACGGGGTCCCTGTATCTATTATTACTGACCGAGGTGCTCAGTTTACAGCTAATTTCTGGAGGTCATTTCAGGAGGGATTAGGGACCCAGGTGACCCTCAGTACAACTTTCCATCCTCAGACCGACGGGCAGGCCGAGCGCACTATCCAGACGCTCGAGGATATGTTACGGGCTTGCGTTATTGATTTCAGGGGCAGCTGGGATGATCATTTGCCGCTTATAGAGTTTGCCTACAATAACAGTTATCACTCCAGCATCCAGATGGCCCCGTATGAGGCCCTTTATGGCAGGAGATACAGATCTCCTATTGGCTGGTTTGACGTGGGCGAGACTAAGCTGATTGGGCCGGATGTGATCCAGGAGGCTGTAGATAAGGTGAAGCTTATTCGGGAGCGACTGTTAGCTGCTCAGAGTCGACAAAAAGCGTATGCAGATAGACGACGCCGACCGTTAGAGTTCCAGACTGGTGACTGGGTATTCCTGAAGGTGTCGCCTATGAAGGGCGTTATGAGGTTCGGCAAGAAGGGTAAGCTGAGTCCGCAGTACATCGGGCCTTACCAGATTGTTCGGAAGATAGGCGCAGTCGCCTACGAGCTAGACTTGCCATCCGATTTGGAGTCCGTGCACCCGGTGTTTCATGTGTCTATGCTGCGGAAATGTATTGGTGACCCTTCCAGGATATTCCCAGTGGACGACATTCAGGTGACGGAGCAGTTATCTTATGATGAGCAGCCTGTATCTATTCTGGATCGACAGGTGCGGAGACTACGCACTAAAGAAGTGCCCTCTGTCAAAGTCCTGTGGCGCAACAATAATCGGGAGGAGATGACTTGGGAGGCGGAGGACGAGATGAAGAAGAATTATCCCCACTTGTTTCCGACTTCCGCAGGTAATCTAATTCCCTTTTTTCAGCTTGTTGTGTTGATCGATAAAATGAATTATGTATGTCATCATTAAAAAAGGGACACTCCTGCCTTGATCATAAGACCTTATAAGACTAATCTAACATTCGGGGACGAATGTTCTTAAGGGGGGGAGAATGTTACGTCCCGTGTTTTCGTACAATTGGAAATCGTGAAATAATTACGACTTGTGTGTTATAAGGACCTAATTTAAATTTTGTGAATATGACTATGTTGGTTGTGAAATCTTTGATGCTAAGACCTCGGGGAAGGCCGAGGGTAAATTTGGAACTTCGGAAATTAGTTTCGGGAATTACAAAACGGGACTTTTCTCGAATTGGGCCAAGAAAATGCAATGCAAAATCAAGGCCCAAGATCAAATGGGGGCCGGCCATAGTGAGGCCCAAATCCATTATTAAAGGGGCATGTGCTATGCACATGACCCCATAAGTGGATATATACTAATAACACTTAGTATTATTCAAGAGAAAATCATAAAAATCAAGAACACCAAGAAAAGGGGGCATTCGGCCGAATTGAGAGGAGAAGAGAAAGAAAAATCCCAATCTTCCTTGTGATCCAAAAATCTTGTTCTTCTCATATTTGTGAAGTACTCAAGACGCTCTCCGGCGTGGTATAATTGGTTTGGCACAAGGATTCCGTTTGCGACAAGTCGGAAAGTTAGTAAAAGGTAAGAATCTTGCCCCTCTAATGTTATAGAATTGCTATGAATGTGTTACAGATTGGAAGTAGACGAGAATCCCGTAATTTGGACATAAATGGAAACGTGTGGGTGTGTGTGTGTAGTGTGTATGGCCGTGAGCCATAGAGAGGGAAATTGGTTTGAATTGATCTTGTTTAAGTTGGTAGAATGTGTTGTTGTGGCCCTTATATCGTAAACGATTAATTGGTGAATGAGATTGGCGTTGAAAAAAATGATTTTGAATATTATCGGAAAGTGTATACCTTCGGTATCTTTATGTATATCAATGTATATCTTGGGTGTTATAGACTTTAGATATGAATCTATATCGATGTTGATGAATTCGGAATGAAACGACGGGAGTTAGAATGTTCGTAGTGCATTTTAGATGTTTTGAAGAATTTGGGAAAATAATGGATTTTTATGCAATTTCGTGTATGGCATGGTTTGTAATTAGAATGGGATTATATAAGTTTGAATGTGGGAATGCATACAATTTTGTAGATATAGAATTAGAATTTTGAAAGTTTGAATGGAAGTTGCCAACTTTAGAAATCATGTAGAACTTTAAAGCTAGAATGGTTTGATTGTTGTTTGGTTTGGTTGTTGATGTGTGGGCTGTTGTGATTGGTTAATTTGAGCCGAGTTATGCCTCGGGGATGTTAGATTTATAGGGGAAATGCTGCCGAAATTTCGGTAGGCAAATATGGAGTTAAAGGAATTTTTGAGCCTAAGGATCTCATTTGGTAACTTTGACCATTTGCAGATTTTTGACGAAACGGGACGGGACTTTTGGAAGAGCTTACGACGTCTGTGAGGTGCAGATATCGGTGATCCTCCGCAGTAGGCTTCACTTCTTGCTATTCCGGAGTACTCTCATCCGACCCGGAGTCCACTTTTGGTACAGACTCTTTTGCTTTGTATATATTTGGGTATATCTGACTATTTGGGTACGGCGGGGCCCTGTCTCGCCATATGTCTTTGTTTGAGTTTGTAGAGGCCTGTAGTCATATATGTGGGGCGAGGGTCCTACGTGTCTATTGTCTGATTTTGCTTTCGGGTCTTAAGGCGGTCTGTTTGATATGATGGCCCCAAATGGCCCTTTTGTATATATTTGTATCTTGACCGGCGATGTCTATTCCGCCGCTTTGTCTGAGTTTGATTTGATATGACCGCTTAAGACATATTTTCGATATAAATTATGTTTGATATAACTTCTTGAAAATTCTGAAATAAGTTTGAGTTCGGAAATGAATATGCGACTTGGTCTGGGTACCCAGGTAGGGTGCCAGTCGCGGCCCACGGGGCTGGGTCGTGACAAACCCTTACCTTTTCTGTAGAAATATTGCTCTTGGTTCAGATTCTAACAAGCTTTAATCTTCCCTTCAACATCAACTTGAAAAGGGATGTAAATCACCTAGAGTTTATGGGGTTTTAGGGGTTGTTTTGTAAGAAATATTAGAAGAATACTTTTAAACCCTAAGAGAAAGAGGGCTGCTGCCTTGAGAACATGGGGAGAGATTTTTATGTTGTTTCTAAGTGTAAATGAGGTGATAAATGTATATATTGTCTCCTAAAAGGGCTTGGGCTGATGGGTATTGGGCTGCCCCTAGATCAACCCATCTCTATCGTTTTCCTTTCTATTTTTAACTAGGTCCATAAACTTTAAGTAGGTGCATCACCTACTTGTCATTAACTTGTCACCTACTCAAGCAAGTAGGATGGAAAGTAAGTAGGTTAAGCAAGCATGTCGGGTAAGCAAGCATCTCGTTTATATTTTCCCAAATTTCTTTTCTCTCAACTTAGTCATGTATATGTTGAATGAAAATACAAGATGTGACAATATGCATGTCTAATATCGTATAACCTTGAAGATAATCTTGTCCTCCGAGCTTATGTCGATTAATTTTGAATAATCCAATGTACGAAAATACGGGATATAACATCCTTCCCCCCTTTGTAACATTCATCCTCGAATGTTAAACTAGTTCTATGGGATGTTATAAAAATTTCGGGAAAGTCTCCTCTATCGCTATACCTACCAACCTGCATTCAGCAACCCACAGATGCCTCACAGGGCCACAATAACATATAGTCTAACCTACTAATCAACATAGTCAAGTAAGGAATTAAATTACCTGCAGCCATAGGGAACAAGTAAGGATACTTATTCTTCATCTCGTGTTCGGCTTCCCAGGTCACCTTTTCCCTATTATTATTTCGCCACAATACTTTGACGGAAGCCACATCCTTAGTACGTATCCTTCTAACTTGGCTATCAAGTATAGCTATAGGGATCTCCTCATAAGACAACTCCTCTGTTACCTGGACATCGTCTACAGGGAATACTCTAGAAGGGTCACCAATACATTTACGAAGCATTGATACATGAAAGACTGGATGTACTGCTTCCAAATCAGATGGTAGGTCCAACTCATAGGCAACCTTGCCTACCCTACGAATAATTTGATAAGGCCTAATATATCTCGGCTAAGCTTCCCCTTCCTACCGAATCTCAGAACACCCTTCTTGGGTGACACCTTCAGGAACACCCAATCACCAATCTGAAACTCTAAGTGTCGACTTCAATTATCTGCACATGACTTCTATCGACTCTGGGCTGCCAATAATCTCTCCTGAATGAGTTTCACCTTATCAACATCTTGCTGAATCATGGCTGGGCCGATTAACTTAGTCTCGCCTACATCGAACCAACCGATAGGTGACCTGCACTTCCTCCCATATAAGGCCTCGTACGGTGCCATCTGGATACTAGAATGGTAGCTATTATTATAAGCAAACTCAATAAGTGGAAAATGATCGTCCCAGCTACCTCTGAAGTCAATAATATAGGCTCGCAACATATCTTCTAGCGTCTGAATAGTACGCTCAACCTGTCTGTCAGTCTGAGGGTGAAAGGTTGTGCTAAGACTCACATGTGTTCCCAATCCCTTCTGGAATGATTTCCAGAAGTTAGTTGTGAACTGAGCTCCTCTGTCTGATATAATAGATGTGGGAACCCCATGAAGTTTCACTATGTCCTTGATGTATAACCTCGCATAGTCCTCAGCGGAATAAGTAGTCCTGACTGGAAGAAAATGGGCTGATTTTGTTAGCCTATCCACAATAACCCATATAGAGTCATACTTCGGTGGATTGCGAGGGAAACCTGTAATGAAGTCCATATTAACTACGTCCCATTTCCAAGTTGGGGTCTCTATCTCCTGTAATAACCCACCAGGCTTCTGATGCTCGACGTTAACTTGTTGACAATTCGGGCATTAAGCAACAAACTCCGCTATGTCTCTTTTCATGCCATCACACCAATATAAACATCTGAGGTCATGATACATCTTCGTTGACCCTGGATGAACAGAATAACGGGCATAGTGTGCCTCTTCCATAACCTGTTGTCGTAGCCCTGCAACCTCAGGTACACACAATCTGCCTCCATATCGTAGCACTCCGTCAGGTGTATCTTCAAATGAGGTATTCTCCTTTTGAAGAGTTGTATCTCTATATTGTGCCAGAACAGGGTCCTTGTACTGGCGTCTCTTTACCTCTTCTATGATAGAGGACTCAGCAACTTCTCGAACAGAAACTCCACCATCTCCAGAATCAGCCAAACGGACTCCAAGGTTAGCTAGCCGATAAATCTCACTAACTATCTCCTTCCTTTCTGGTTGCACGTCTGCCACACTACCCATAGATTTATGGCTAAGAGCATTTGCTAGAACATTCTATTTCCCTGGATGGTATAGAATATCAACATCATAATCCTTTAGTAACTCTAACCACCGTCTCTGTCGCAAATTCAACTCCTTCTGTTTCAATATATAATGGAGACTCTTATGATCCGTATAAATATCAACATGAATGCCATATAAATAATGCCTCTATATCTTCAAGGCATGAATTACCGCTGCTAACTGCAGATCATGAGTAGGATAATTCCTTTCGTGCTTTCTGAGCTGTCGGGAGGCATAGGCTATAACCCTGCCATGATGCATCAATACACAACCTAGTCCAACACCTGAAGCATCACAATAAATAACTTAGCCATCTGGTCCCTCAGGAAGAGTTAGAACTGGAGCCATAGTCAACTTGTCTTTCAGCAACTGGAAGCTTTGCTCACAAGCATCAGTCCACTGGAACTTAGCTGCCTTCTGAGTTAGCCTTGTTAAAGGCGCTGAAATCGAGGCAAACTTTTCTACGAATCTCCTGTAATATTCTGCTAACCTCAGAAAACTGCGTACCTCAGTAGGTGTCGTAGGTCTAGGCCAAGTCTTTACAGCCTCAATCTTCTGTGTATCTACCCGAATATCGCCAACTCCAATAATATGCCCCAAGAATGCTACTGAAGTCAACCAGAATTCGCATTTAGAAAATTTGGCATACAACTTCTGGTGTTGGAGCACCCTAAGTACCGTTCTCAAATGGTTTGCATGCTCCTCTTCTGAACGTGAATAGACTAGAATATCATCAATAAATACAATAACGAACATATCTAGGAATGGTTTGAATACTCGGTTCATCAAATCCATAAATACAGCTAGAGCATTGGTTAGCCCAAAAGACATCACTCTAAATTCATAATGCCCGTATCGGGTCCTGAATGCCGTCTTCGGAATATCTTCCTCCTTTACCCGCACCTGATGATAGCCTGACCATAAGTCTATCTTCGAAAAACACTTAGCACCCTGCAACTGGTCAAATAGATCGTCAATCCTGGGGAGGGGATAACTATTCTTTATTGTTACTTTATTGAGCTGCCTATAATCAATATACATCCGCAGCGACCCATCTTTCTTCCTTACAAATAGTACCGATGCTCCCCAAGGTGATGTGCTAGGCCTGATGAAGCCTTTTTCTAACAAGTCCCTCAATTGCTCCTTTAACTCCTTCAGCTCTGCGGGTGCCATTCTATAAGGAGGAATAAATATGGGTTGTGTATCTGGAAATACATCTATAGTAAACTCTATCTTCCGTTCAAGAGGAAGACCTAGAAGTTCATCTGGGAATACATCTGGAAATTCATTAACTATCGAGACTGACCGAAGAGTCGGTACCTCTGCTTTCATATCATGCACACGAACCAGATGAAAAATATAACCTTTTCTAACCATCTTCCTTGCCTTGAGGTATGAAATAAACTTACCCCTCGGCGATGTTGTATTCCCTTTCCACCCTATAATCGGCTCTCCTGGGAACTGAAATCGAACTATCTTTTCTCTACAATCAACGTTAGCATAACAAGAAGCCAACCAATCCATACCCATGATAACATCAAACCTAGTCATTTCTAACTCTATCAAATCTGCTATGGTATGACGACTATATATAACCACCGAACAATTCTTATATACTTGCTTTGCTATGACAGAATCTCCTACCGGTGTAGCTACCTCAAATGGTTCTATCAACTCAGGTTCTATTCTGATTCTATTAGCAACAAATGGAGATATATATGATAAGGTGGAACCTAGATCTATCAATGCATATACGTCCCGGGAGAAAATCGATAATATACCTGTAACCATATTCGGTGACGCCTCCCGATCCTGCCTACTAGCCAAAGCATATATGCGGTTCGAAGGACCGCTAGAACTGGGAGCTCCACCACGACTTCTACCACAACCTGCTGATGTTTGAATACCGTTCCCCATAGGGCGCATAGCTACAGAAGAAGATGAACCAACAACCGATCCAGTAGGCTGATCCAAACCACATGTACCACCTCCATAAGGACACTCTCTCTTCATATGGCCTTGACGGCCGCAACAAAAATAAGCACCTGTAGTAAGACGGCATTCCCCAAAATGGGGCCTACCACACTGAGAACACCGAGGCAAAGGTGGCCTCGACTGACTCGAACCCCTGTTCATTTGTGACCCTAAAGCCTTGGAGCTCTGACCGGCTCCTGAATTCCCTGTGCTATCAAATCCCCTACTTGTGAACTGTGGGGGTGCACTCTGTGCTGGCTGGGAAGAATATCTAATATGCTGCTGAGGCTGCCTGCCTCGAAACTCACTAAGATAACCAGCTGATCTAGCCCTCTTATGCTGGCCTCTGTCGTGATCTCTATCTGGCTGACGTCCTCTGTGTCGTTCCTCTACCCCCTGTGCATATTCCTGTACCCGAGCAATATCCATACTTGGCTGAAGAGCCACTTCCATACAACCATCAATCAAATAACGATCCAGCCAGATCACATAACGATACACTCTATCTGCCATATCAGCTACAATAGTAGGCGCATACCTTGCCAACGAATCAAACTCATGACTATACTATCGAACGCTCCTGCCACTCTGCCTCAAATGTAAGAATCTTTCAACTCTAGCTTGCCTCATCTCTGGAGGCAGGAAATGACCAAGGAAGGCCTCCACAAACTCATCCCATACCACAGGAGGAGCACCCTCGCCCCTAGATAACTCCCAAGACTCATACCAATTAACAGTTACATCCCGCAACTGATACGAAGCCAACTCAACAGACTCAGTCTTAGAAGCCTTGATTATCCTCAATGTACACTGCATCTGCCGAATAAACTCCTGTGGATCATCCTCGGGCTTTGACCCGTAAAACTCTGGAGGATTACAACTTAAGAAGTCACGAACCCTCAAACTATAGGATCTATCCGCATGGTCAACTCCTAATCCATGCCTGCGAGCCTGCCCTGCCACTAATCTAGTCAACAGCTAAACTGCATCTCTCATGGCCCTATCCTCTACCCCTGGCTGGGAAGCTGGAGGCTCAGGTACTGGGGCCTCGGGAGCTGGCGGTGGCGCTGCCCCCTGAACCGGAGCTGCTTCTGCTCTAAGTTCCTCTGGAGGTGGTAGTGTAGCAGAGCTTCCCGACTAGAGTACAATATCAGGTATAGACTAGGCACAGGCCCTAGTAACTCTCCGGGTCTGACTAGTATCTCCTGCTCCCGATTTTCCTTTCTGGGCAGCTGTCGCTTTCTTTGGAGGCATAGCTGTCAACACAATAATTTGTTAGAGAGGGATTATCCTGATAACATAGCTCTATCACACGATCTGGAGTAAGAAGAAAAAGTGACATCCTAAATGTCCTGTAGTTTCCTATTTATATATGTGGTGCACAACACACCGATAAATAAGACTCTACTAGACACGGTCTGTAGACACTCCGAGGATGAACTGCTATGATACCACTTTTGTCACGACCCAGCCCGATGGGCCATGACTAGTGCCCGAGATGGACACTCATATACGAACCTGTTAGATATAGGCAGACTAAAACTAAGGACAGTATGGAAAAAATCATTGGTTTGTTTGTTTATGTAGCTCTGATGTTCCATGTCTACTGTGAAGGGATGTGGTTGAAGTACCTTGAAAAAATCATTTTTTCTATTCCTTCCTTCTTCAAGTCATGTTAGTTTGTTAACTATAATCCTAAGTAGAACCAATGTAGTGAAGTTCAACTTATTTTCCTCTACTCAACTCCTAGGTGTTGTTAAAGGAGATGAGGCAGTTTACATGTTGGTTTAGATGAACATGATTAGATTACTTGTAATGTGTGCTTGTGTCTATAATCAGGAATCAAATAACTTTTGCTAATCAGCCAGTGAACTACCCTCCCTTGTAAAGAAAAGTCTTTTATCAAGGTCTCTTAACTATAAATATTTTAACTTAACAATTGATTTGGATACAATTTCTGGTGTGTTCCCTTCTTTCAAAACAAAAAAAAATACTTAAGCATAAGTTGAATCTGTTTGCTGGTTCCCTGAAGATATAACGGTAGAATATTCCATTTTCCATCTCCTTCCTTCTTAAATGACCTTACTCATATACAATAGAGTAAAGATGGGATTAGTTAACAGTTTGCTTCTTTTATCAAATAATATTCAGATTTAAAATGGAATCAGGTTCAGTTTTGGTTTATGAATTGGTAACCTATTAAAGGAAACGCCAGTGATCATGTTCTTATCTAATGTAGACTAGAGTGTGTGCTAATTGCCTATGAGTTGTAGAAAATTCTACAACTAATATGATTAAGGTGCTTGAGTATGAAATCTGTTTTTCTTTGGTTTGATCAAGGCTTTAGTTTCTTGTCTGAACTTGTTGCTTAAACCTATTGTGTTCATAACTTGTTTTGTGTAGTCCATGTCACAAGTCCTTCATCCGAAAGTGTTTAGTTCCTAAGTGTTCAGAGTTTGATAAAAAGGGAAAAATGAAAAGGGAAGGATCAACTTTAGGAGCTGTAAGACTGAGTCATCACTTGTAGATTAATTAGGATCAATCTAATTAGTTTAACTAGCTAGCAAGATGATTATTAGTTTGTAACTTGGTTAGTAATCACTTTTGGAATTGAAAGGTATAAAAATGGAAGGGAACAATTGTAAACGATGAAAAGATATTCTACTATCTCTGGTCATCTTGTTTGTTAGTTCTATCCTCATCGTTGTCTTATTTAACTAGTGAAGTATTCTGTCATGAAAGTGGACTAATACGCCATACAATCTTGCATCTATATTGATATTCATTCACGAATAGACTCTAGTTTAATAGATGATCCCAAGTGTTCAAATTTAGCCAGTTTTAAGTATTAAGAGAAAGTTGAATGAAGAAGTTTGGTCAAGTTCCTGAACAGTTTAGAGATTGAGGCCTTTTTTTTTTTGAAACATGAGTTCTGTTTTCATTTCTTTGTGCATGAATGAAGAATATGGTGATAAAAAATCATGGCCCTTGATTGTCTAGGCTTAAAAGATGAAAACAAATAGGAAAGATCTTATAAGTCTAGTATGAATGAAAGAAGAGGTTAAAAAAGGAAAAATGGAAGGAAAACTATAGTTGAAACCATAAGGGTAATAAAAGAGGATCATAAGTGTAGATGTATGGTTTGAAATCACTTTACTAATGGGAAAGTCTTTTAAAGACATCTTAGGAGAAGATTGAGAAAGGGTCAAGTATCACTTGACCCTTAGTATCTTTCTTCCCAAAATAAGATATTGTCATGGCATGCTGCATAAGTCTATAGGGTTTAACCTGCTACATTTGCACATTTGGTATTCTCTTTTCCATTTTATAGAGTTAAATGGATCCTAAAAATGAATTTCTTATGCATTAATAACTGTTCATTTAGATAGTTAAACCTGGTTCTAATGTGTGATTTTTTGACTTAAATTAATTTTACTGGTCTGCTCTGATATGTCTAAAGGGAGGTGGTTTGACTAGGTTAGATAATATATGATACTTTGAAAGATTGCAATAAAACCGGAAAGAGGAAAAGGCTTTCGAAAAAGGAATATCGTGTGTTCGAAAATAAGGCAAGAAACGTTTCTTGTGGATGATATAAAGAGGTGTAACAGTCTCTCTAATATCTGTTTAGGCTGAGTTCATAATTGAGATCCATATGTAGATTCTATGATCATTAATTTGATTCAACTTGTGTTTGAAAGATGGTCTGTCTTCTTCTTTTTTCCTAAGAAACATAGAGACCTTAAAAGGAAGGAAATTAATGGCTTGCATCCATTTAAGATGGCAGTATAGTGTCTTGGGGGATATATTTGACACCTTCTTTGTGATACTTTAGATAATATATCATGTCTTCCCATTTTGAGATATGTTCTTGAGTTTATTAGTCTAAAGCCTAAGAAGAAGATAAAAACTGAACTTAGTCATACTGGATAGATATGTTTTCCCTTTTGTGCAATATTAAAAACCAGCTAAGGAAATGTTATACTTGTCCAGTTTGAAGAAATGAAAACTAAGAGTAGGCCACTACTTATGAACATGTCTAAATCATGTGCATCCTCTTTTAAAATCAACCTGGTTCTTTCTTTAATGGAATTGGATCAGGAGAAAAGGTCTAAAAGGATTTCAAACTCTGAGCTTTAAATGTTGAATCTTCTATGCATCCATGGGACTTTTGGCCCTTCTATTTGTGTAAGTTGTGTGTGACAATGTAGTTACTGTACATGAGGTTGTATATTCTACATAGACGATTAAAACTTGAAAGTCTTTTGGCAATTTTCCTACAATTGATCCTGGTCTGGGTTCCATTTTTACTTGTGTCTTAATCTCTAACGGGATCAAGCTGAGAGTAATGCAGTACCATATTTGTGTTTGTCAACGTTAATAAAATCATGGCTCTTATGGAATTCCCTTAGCCTAGTTGGACCTATTTATGCATCTTGTTCCTGTTGGTATCATAAATGATGAAGGGGATCAAATATGTTTCCCTTGTGTGCCACAGACTAGTAATTGGCTGCTTCAACAAAAATGAACTCTAATTTCCACCTGTTTGAGTTTTTTCATATTATGTCTATTAGAATTACAACTTTGCTTCTCTTGTTTGTTTCCTGCACTCTGTGTGAGAAATCACAAAGGCTTTAAAATATGACCTCTAAGAGAATGTCAAGAACCTTTACTTGGGCTGTACATAGGACATCTAGGCTCATTTGAAGATTTTGTCTAAATAGTTCTACATGTGCTCTGTGAATGCCAAATTTGTTGCCCTTCTCTTTTGTGTTGTACCATGTCTTGAAGCTGGTTTACCCTATGTTCATTGCCTTTACACTTTTCCATCTCTACTTAAAGCAATATTGTTAGGAACTGTACTACCCCTATGTGATTGTTAGTGTTGTGATTACTTGGTTTAGTTTAGTCTTGGCCATATTATGCCCATGCAGATTACTTTCCGTTCCATGTTTAAATCATACTTGGTGCCTAGGTCTTGGTTCATAAGGGTAACCTGCCTGCTGAGTCTATCCACCTCTTCTCCCCTTGTTCTCATCTGTTCCTGTTAACCTATAATTGTTCTATAACTATGTATATTGGACCTGTCCTATCTATTCCAAGCCATGTGTGTGTGTATGTGTGGATCTGTGTCTTACATGGTTATTGCTGGTTGAGAGAGGCAGTTTAGGTGGGGGGGGGGGGGGGGGGGGGGGGCGGGGCTTAGTTTGAGCCATCCCCTACGGACCAGCCATGCCGGAGGTTCATGAAACCTCTTGGAACATGTGCGGCATCAGTGTTACACCTTGGAAATTTCGTGTCCTTTTCATTATGAGTGAGCTAACACAATCCTAAAGTGTACAAGAAGCCCTTATAAGGTTAATGAGGGTATTTGATAACTGTAAGTGTGTACCTTAAGGTTTTGGAGTCATATGAATTTGCGGAAGTAAGTTCGTTGAAGAAATTGGAATTTGAGTTATATTTTGGGAAGATTTCGTATCATTTGAGTTATACACTGCTTAGCATTACCTTGAGAGGGAGCTTTAGGGCCCCTTAGATGCATAATGAAGTTTCATATAGGTGCCAAGAAGGTTCCATAATGATTGGAGGTAAAACGAATCAAAAAGAACACTTTTCGCCGAAAATAAGAGTTTGTGGAGTCGCAAACTGAGTTCGATGTGCAGAAAACTGGCTGCAAACTCACCAAAAGGGCTGGCCTCACTGCCCAACGGGTGATGCGGCCGCATATTCAAAATGTTGAGCCGCATATCCACCGCAAATTAGTGCGGGGGAGCGATTTTGTAACCTTTTTAAACCCCAAAAGATCCCATTTTCATACCAACCTCCCACATTTATTTCTCCACACTTGTTGAGAGTTATTGAATTTTCCATACATTCCAAACCTTTCCATATCATCAATAGAGAAGATCAACATCAAAACCCAAAGATAATCCATGGAAGGAGATTGTTCTTGCTTCTCTTCAAAGTTGTGACAAACTTGGTCTTGAAATGAGTGGAGGAAGCTGAAGTTCCTCTATTATAAGGTATGTTCTTCCTATTATTTACATGATTCAGTTGATGTAAAGGTTTAGTAACTCTTGGAAAAGAAAAGAATTAAAGTGGAGAAGCCATAAAGTGTTGGAGTGAAGAAGATGACTATGAGAAGAATTCGAAAAGGGATTTTGGAAAAATTTGAGACTAAATTGAATATAACTTCTTGATTGTGATATTGTTATTGTTGTTTGGGAGCTGTTTTGTGATATGGTGGAAGTTGACAAAATAGGGGAGATGCTGCCTAAAATTTCATTAGTTCGTTAATTGCACTAGTTTGAACTTAAGAGTGCTTTCAAGACATAACCTTAGTGTTAATCCTCTTGAATGTAGATTTTGCGGACTTTGGAGGAGAAGGTTAAGTAGTTGAGAAGACATAAAAGTATGTAAGGCTAACCCTTCTTTCTAAAGGCATGATTTCCTTATTGTGAATCCATCTAAGATATCCGTAATATCCTATTCCTAGAAATGCTACATGTTCATGACTTTCAAGATTCTTAAGATATTATTGATAAAAGCTGTCCATAGTGATGATGATAATGATGATGATGATGGTGGTGATTCCATAATAGAAATCGGGGGTTTACCAACTTTATGTCACCCCAATAGAGTTGTAATGTTTCATTTGGATACTCATGTATGTCATATATGTATATAAATATTTTGTGATGTCGTGCTTATATGGCCGAGTACGATATCTATTGCGCGCGCACCACTGCAGTTGGGTATGGACAACACTGAGCCTTGTTACGACCGGGTACTGATGACAATGAACCTACATGGTCGGGTATGGTATCATTATATGCATATGTATGGAATGTTTTCCTTAGAGAAAGGTTAAGTATGCATTACAATCGTCTTAAAAGGTATTAGAAGGTATAAGTTGTTCTCTTTATCATATGTTATCTTTATTCTTTCATCATGTTTCTATCCACGCCATACATACTCAGTACATTATTCGTACTGACGTCCTTTTTGTTTGTGGACGCTGCGTTCATGCCTGTAGGTAGATAGGGAGACAGACCAGACCTTTAGGGTACTTTATCAGTGATTTCATAGAAGTGCTCCATTTGATCCGGAGCTGCAGTAGTTGGTATTATTTATTTTTTATGTACATATATGGGCATGGCGGGGCAATGTCCCATCTTTATGATATTACATACTCTTTGTAGAGGCTTGTAGACAGATATGTATAGCTAGGTATCCCGTAGCCTTATAGGTTCATATTTTGTATACCATTTTTATAACCTTGTCGGCTTGTGTGTGTATAGTTAATAATGTTTATATAGATGTGCCTATGTTCGATGGAACTGTTGTCATTTTGCTCATGGTAATTATGAGTTATCCATGTGGCTCACCTAGATGTGATTATGAGAATATGCTAAAAGGTGCTCGGTAGGGTAGTTTCGGGTGCCCGTCATGGCCCTCCGGTTGGGCCATGACAAATGTGGTATCAGAGCAGTTCGTCCTGGAGTGTGTCTATAAGCCGTGTCCAGTAGAGTCTTGTTTATGGGTGTGAAGCATGCCACACTTATAAAAAGGAGTATGCGAGCATTTAGAAATGATTGACCTTCTTTTTCGTCATAGATCGTGCGATAGAGCCATGGTAGAAGAATTTCTCTTTTCATAACCGTGCGTTATGTTTTAAGCGATGCTTGTGAAGAGAAAAGCTACAGCAGCCCAGAAGGGAAACATAGTGGCAGGTAGGAGGATTGAACATGTACCGCCTAAAAAAGTAAATAAGGGCGAGTCCCAGAACGAGGTTCCATCTCGGTCCTCTCATACTCCACCCATTTCAGAGTAGCATGAAGGAGCCTCAGCTCCAGCTCTAACACCCCCAGTTCCTCTACCAGACGCCTCAGGCCAAGAGGTGAGAGAGGCCATCCATTTGCTTACTCAGTTAGTCGCCGCTCAAGCCCAACAGTAAGGTACGGGTCATGGTGATAGAGCTGTTAGTGCTAGAGCCCATGATTTTATTAGTTTGAACCCTCTAGAATTCTTTGGGTAAAAATCGGATGAGGACCCACAGAGCATTATAGATGGAATATTGAGAACATTACGGTTAATACATGCTTCGAATGTTGATTCGGTAGAGTTGGCCCCCTGTAGATTACGGGATGTTGCGGTTCAGTGGTATACTGTTTAGATGTCTTCTAGAGGAGTCAACGCACCTCCACCGGTATGGCAAGAGTTTGTAGATGCTTTTCTCTGACACTATTTGCCGCCAGAGGTTCGACGGGCCAGAGCTGATAGGTTCTTTAATCTTAGATAGGGAAATATGAGTGCCCTAGAGTATAGCCTTCCTTTTAATTCTTTGGCCAGGTATACTTCGGCCATGGTAGATGATATGGGAGATCGTGTTCCCCGGTTTGTGAATGGTTTGGGGCCGCATTTGATGGATAAGTGTTTGACAGCCTCACTTCAGGAAGGTATGGACATTTCTCGCATTCAAGCCCATGCCCAGAATTTAGAAGAACAACAGCAACAGCGGAGGAGTAAGCGTGAGCATGATAGGAATTATAGTAAGAGGGCTAGATCCTCGGGTCCGGTTAGTAAGCTTAGAGGAGGGCAGAGGTAGCAGTATTCTAGGCACTCAGGCCACTCAGCGACTAGTGCACCTCCCCGATTTGCAAGCCAGAGGTTTTATCGACCTATTTACTCCGAACCAGGTCAAAGTGTCAGAGCTTCGAGTTCTCAGTACAGGGGTAATTCAGGCCAGATGAGACCACCTTTACCTCAATGTAGTCAGTGCGGGAAGCTATATTGGGGATAGTGCCGATTAGGTTCAGATATTTGCTATGCCAGCCGTCAGCCAGGCCATATGATGTGTCACTGTCCATCAAGAGGTAGTAGAGGTATGGTCCAGCCCATAGGATCAGTAGCTAGTTCTTCATCATTTGTACGCCCTCCGAGGCAGAGCTCACAGATACCAGCAGGTCATGGTAGAGGTAGAGGAGGAGTACCCAATTCGAGTGCTCCTCAGAACCGTATTTATGCACTGGCTGGGCGACAGGATCTCGAGTCTTCCCCTGATGTTGTCACAGTTATATTATCGGTATCTTCTTATGACGTATATGCATTGATTGAACTAGGTTCTACATTGCCATATATTACTCCTTCTATTACCAATTGTATTGGGGTGAAAACTGAGCTAATTAAACCTTTTGAAGTGTCTATACCCATCGGTGACTCAGTGATAGCTAGTCAGGTATATAGAAATTGTGTGGTTGTGATTTGTGATGGTCATACTATGGCTGATCTAAATGAGCTAAAAATGGTAGATTTTGATGTCATTATGGGTATGATTTGGTTGGCTTATTGTTATGCCAATGTTGACTTTAGAACAAAAATGGTTCATTTTCAGTTTCCGGAAGAACTAGTTTTAGAGTGGAAGGGTAATACAGCATCTCCGAGAGCAAGGTTTATTACCTATCTCAAGGCAAGGAAGATGATTACTAAAGGTTGTATTCATCATTTAGTCCGGGTTCAAGATATAGAAGCAAAATCACCAACTCTTCAATCTGTTCCAGTAGTGAATGAGTTTCCGGATGTATTCCCGGACGAACTTCCAGGCCATCCACCAGAGCGAGAGATTGATTTTTCTATTGATGTGCTACCGGATACTAAGCCAGTATCTATTCCTCATTATAGAATGGCTCTTGCAAAGTTGAAAGAATTGAAGGAGAAATTGAAGGATTTGCTTGAGAAAAGCTTTATCAGGCCTAGTTCATCACTGTGGGGAGCACCTGTATTGTTTGTAAGAAACAAAGATGATTCCTTGCGGATATGTATTGATTACAGACAACTGAATAAGGTGACAATAAAAAATAAAAATATCCGCTCCCAAGAATTGATGATTTATTTGATCAGTTACAGGATGTCAAATGTTTCTCAAAGATAGAATTGAGATCGGGGTACCACCAGGGGAGAGTTAGAGAGAAAGATATTCCTAAGACGACCTTCAGGACTCGATATGGTCATTTCGAATTTCGAGTAATGTCGTTCGGATTGACTAATGCACTGGTGTTGTTCATGGATTTGATGAGCAATGTGTTCAGGCCTTTCCTAGACTTGTTTGTGATTGTGTTTATCAACGATATCCTGGTATACTCACGATCCAAGATAGAGCATGCAGATCATTTACGTGTTGTTCTTAGAGTTCTTCAGGCTCAGGAGCTATATGCAAAATTTTCAAAATGTGAGTTTTGGTTAAATTTTGTGACTTTTCTGGGGCATATTATTTCAGTTGATGGCATTCGGGTGGATACCCAGAAGATTGAAGCCGTAAAGACTTGGCCCAGACCTACAACACCTACGGAGGTTCGTAGTTTTCTAGGTTTGGCAGGTTATTATGGATGATTTGTAGAAGGCTTTTCTTCTATTTCTACACCATTGACGAAACTGACTCAAAAATTAGCTAAATTTCAATGGATGAATGCTTGTGAGCGCAGGTTTTAGAAACTGAAGGATAGGCTGACTTTAGCCCTGGTTCTGACACTTCCAGAAGGACCGGAGGGCTATGTGGTGTATTTTGATGCTTCAGGTGTGGGGTTAGGTTGTGCATTGATGCAGCATGGTAAATTTATTTCGTATGCTTCAAGACAGTTGCGAAAACATGAGAAAAACTACCCGACCCATGATTTAGAGTTAGCTACTGTGATTCATGTATCGAAGATGTGGAGGCATTATTTGTATGGTGTTCACGTTGATATTTATACAGACCACCAGAGCCTTCAATAGATTTTCAAGCAGAAAGATTTCAATTTACGGCAAAGGCGATGGTTGGAGTTGTTAAAAGACTATGATGTTAGCATACTATATCATTCCGGGAAAGCGAACATTGTAGCTGATGCTCTTAGCCGTTGATCTATAGGAAGCTTATGTGATATTCAGCCAGAGAAGAGAGAGTTAGCTCATAAGCTTCAGCAGTTAGCTAGCCTACGAGTTCGGGTAATGGACTCGGGCAATATGGGAGTTTCCATTCAAAATTCATCTGTTTCGTCACTAGTAGTTGAGGTGAAAGAACGCCAGTATGAGGATCCCACATTAGTTTATTACAGAAATACACTTCCTCAGAAGAAGAAGTCATCCTTTGAAATTTCTGCAGATGGAGTTCTCAGGTGTCGAGGCAGACTATGTGTTCCTGACTTAGCAAGATTACGTCACCTGATTTTGGATGAAGCCCATTGTTCCCGTTATTCTGTTCATCCGAGGGCGACGAAAACGTATCATGATCTTAAATTCAGTTATTGGTGGGACGGAATGAAGAAAGACATAGCAGAGTTTGTATCTCAAAGTCCTAGTTGTCAGCAGGTAAAGATCGAGCATCAAAAGCCCGGTGGATTGTTACAAGCTATGAAAATTCCGACCTGGAAATGGGAAGTGATTAATATGGATTTCATCGCAGACTTGCCTCGTTCTCAGCGTAACTATGATTCTATATGGGTAATTGTTGATAGACTTATGAAGTCAGCTCATTTTCTACCAGCCAGAACTACATACGCATCTAAAGATTATGCAAAGCTTTATATCAAAGAAATAGTACGGCTCCATGGTGTTCCAGTATCTATTATTTCCGATAGAGAAACACAGTTTACAACTAATTTCTAAAAGTCCTTCCAAGAAGGTTTGGGGACTCAGGTGAGTCTTAGTACAACATTTCATCCAAAGACTGATGGACAAGCTGAGCGCCCCATTCAGACTCTTGAGGATATGTTACGGACATGTGTGTTAGATTTTGGAGGTAGTTGGGATGATCACTTACCGCTTATAGAATTTCAGTGTAACAATAGTTATCATTCCAGCATCCAAATGGCCCCGTATGAGGCTTTATATGGGCGCAAGTGCATATCACCAGTTTGGTGGTTCGATGTGGGAGAAACTAAGCTAATAGGGCCAAACTTTATCCAGAAAGCCATGGAAAAGGTCAAGCTTATTCAGAATTGATTATTAATAGTTCAAACTCATCAGAAATCTCATGCAGATAATCGCCGACGAGACTTAGAGTTCCAAGGGAATGACCGGGTATTCTTGAAGGTGTTGCCGATGAAGGGAGTCATGAGATTTGGTAAAAAGGGAAAGCTTAGCCCTCGTTATATTGGACCTTACAAGATTGTACGCAAGGTAGGCCAAGTGGCTTATGAGTTGGATCTACCTCCGGACTTGGAGTTAGTCCACCCAGTTTTCCATGTGTTAATGCTTCACAAGTGCATTGGAGATCCCTCCAGAATTGTACTTGTAGATGATGTCCAGGTCACCGAGCAATTATCCTCTGAAGAAGTTCCCATTGCTATTCTAGATAGGTAATTTCGGAGGCTCAAAACCAAAAATGTAGCTTCAGTTAAAATTTTCTGGAGAAACAATAATAGGGAAGAGATGACTTAGGAAGTTGAGGAAGATATGAAGTTTAGGTATCCACATTTATTTCCACTGCCAGGGGAGATTCAGGCAGAGGCACCATTATCCTCAGGTATGTAATGCTTACTTTCGATGATTTCTTGGCTGCGTGTGGCCATTGTTGTTGTTGTTGTTGTAGCCCTGTGAGGCGATATATATATTTTGGGTTGCTGTGACAGGATGTTAGTGGCATATTGCAGGGGAGACTCTGGCGAAATTTTTGTAAAATCCCTAAGAGTCTAACATTCGAGGACGAATGTTCTTAAGGGGGGAGGAATGTTACACCTTGGAAATTTCATGTCGTTTGCATTATGAGTGAACTAACGCAAGCCTAAAGTAGACATGAAGCCCTTATAAGCTTAAGGAGGGTATTTGATAACTGTAAGTGTCACGACCCAATCCCGTAGGCCGTGACTAGTGCCCGAGATGGGCATTCGTACACACATACTAACCAAAATTTACTTGTATTTAACATATTAAGGACTTTCGTGCAAACTAAGCAACATATCACTTATATCGTTAGTTATAACATAGCACACAAACCGATTAGATTATTGTAGATTAGAAAAATGCCAAACGTAAACCATATTAGCATATCCGGACAAAACGACTCATGACCCACATTCATGTCTACAAGCCTCTAACAAAGACAAGCGAATCATATGACGAGACAGGGCCCCGCCGTACCCCTGAATAGTCACACATACATAAATATATACAACAGATGGAACTGTACCAAAAGTATGGCTCCGGATCGAGGGAGCACCTCAAACAGCAGAATGGGTACCCTAGGCTGGCGGATCACCACAATAAGCGTCTGTACCTGAGGGCATGAAACGCATCCCCCGAAGAAAGGGGGGTCAGTACGGAATATGTACTGAGTATGTAAGACATGAAATACAGGAAACAATCATAACCGAAATAACAGTACAGAACTAGGTACACCATCAAGAATACCAAGATGTCTACCTTCCAGACACAAATCATGTATACCGATGTTGTATGTCAAAAAAGTACAGAAAATAAGTGAATCTTCCAGAGTGCCAAAAGAGCTCGCTTTCCAGACACGGATCATGCATGACAGAATCATATATCATATATGCATATAACGTGCCCCGGCCCTCCCGTGAGGGACGCGGTAAATCATATATCATGTAAACATATAACGTGCCCCGACCCTCCCGTGAGGGACGCGGTAAATCATATATCATGTGAACATATAACGTGCCCCGGCCCTCACTGAGGGACGCGGTGAATCATATATCATGTATGCATATAACGTGCCCCGGCCCTCGGTGAGGGATGCGGTGAATCATATATCATGTATGTCAATATCATGTATCATATATGCATGTAACGTGCCCCGACCCTCTTTTGCGGAACGCGATGAATAGAGTCATCAGATGCCATCCTGGCCACCACCCCGTCATCATATCATCATGTCAACATATCATATATAACGTGCCCCGGTCCGCAAGTGAGAGGGACGCGGTGAACAATGCAGAGGAGTACGCACGAGAACATATCCTGGCCCGGGCTCAGTGAAATCCAAACTGAGGCTTGCACGAACAGAATAATGCGAAGCCATATGCACATAAATCAAGACTCGATAGACAAGTATACTTACCGACTCCTGAAGGCTCAGAAGCAAGTTTCGGGTCAATCCTACTTGGTATGAGAAAGTTTCGGACGTCTGAGGTACAGAACCTTCTACGAGCGTTTCAGAAGCCATTTTTGGAAAACCGAAGCAATAATCATATCAAGTATCCTTCGAATATCGTATAGATCAAATCAAATATAACTTTTAGAGTCATATGTACATATCAAGTATATCAAAGACTCGATGGAATAGTCGGACGTGCTAGCATTTAAAACAAATCAAGACTTTAGTCATATCGATTATCTTTCGAATACCGTTATGGATCAAATCAATATACTGACGCCATATATCATATATACATATAACAGATTCATGCATGCGTACTCATAGAACATCATACAGTGTATTACTGCGGAACGTGCAGCCCGATCCACAAATATAATATATTACTGCCGAGGAACGTTCGGCCCGATCCAAGACTGTATGCAGAAGTTAGAGACATTAATACTCACAGAATCATTTTAAGAATATGAACTCTTATACTTGGCTCATTATCCAATTATGCCATAATCTCAACCATGCTAAGTATACTCATATTGGTAGGCCAATAAGAATCGTAGACAGACTCGGAAACTTATCAATAGAGCTTCGGAATCATGGATACGTACCGAAACCATATGAAGTGACTTATGGAGATCAAAAATATTAGCCATCCTAGTGGCTCTAAGAATAGGAATCTTTTGGAACCATACATATACGTCATTTACTTGTTCATAAAGATCATGCCAGAAGAAAGAAAGGGGAAGCCTTACATACCTTGCCCGCTTCCTACGCTAATCCAAATTTGAGTCTTTGGCTCGCAAGATCTACAATAATATCCGTACATAGCAAACATTAGCCATAAACACTTAGGAGTCCAATTCAAAACCAATACTTTATTTACAAAAATTTCGGTAGCATTTCCCCTGTAAATTCAACAACCCCGAGAATTCAACTCGGCCAAATCATCGACAACAATACCAATAGTCACTCTAACAATATCAACAATCAATTCAAGAACGCTTCAACACTCC